>NC_084809.1:10793152-11093152 GCF_963583255.1 Pyrus communis | reverse complement strand
GAGTAGACCCATCAACAAACCCCATAATGCCATAGCCTTCCAACAAAAGCTGCATCTGAAAATGCCAAGTTAAGTAATTGGTATCGTCCAGCTTCATGGTTACGGACGTAGAGACAGATGAGATAAGAGATGTAATAGGCGATTGCAAGATTTGCAACTGAGAGACAGTCACCATTTTGATAGAATTGCTTCACCGAAATGGACAGAGAACAAACGTTGAACACTTGGTGTGCAGAAAACCAAACACAAATGGATGAACCCTAATTCGAGCAGAAAAGGCCCAAATCAAGAAGAAAGAAATAGAAGAAAGAAGCACATATATGTGCGATCAGAAGCGAAAGCATATACAGAAACCCCAGATCGATACACCGCAAAGCTTTATGCTTTTTCTGACTCTGATACCATGTAAACCAATCTAGACATATATCAGAGAAGAAGAAGATTGATAGAGAGAGAGAGAAACGAGAAAGAAAGAATACTTGGAAAGCAAGATATATTTCTGAATTGTATTTTCTATTTCACATTAACCTCAACTGTTTCATTACAAAGGATATTTATACTATCTAAGATAGCTTCCTAACTAAGCTATCTTCTAACAATCTTATAACTGCAAGACTAATCTCTTGACATTTGGCAACATCTTATCCATTCATATAATACTCCTAACAGTAGGTGTTGGGTAGCACTCATGGAGGGGGACAAAATGGAAAAAAAGAAGTGGATAGGTCACTGGAGGACTGTCGGGTTAAAGGGGAAGCGAGGTGTAAGGATGAACATGTGTGGATGGGGTTTAGGATGAGGGGTAGAGGCTAGGAGGATGCGGGCAAAGGCTGATACCAGCCCCAAGCTTGAGCAAGGTGTCGACGACTGAGCTTGGTTGCAGATCTAGGGTTTTCTTTTGTTGAGAGAGTGATGAAAACGATTGCAAGATGTATTCTAGGGATTTCTTTTGTATAAATTGGTAACTAAAAGATTTCATATGTTATTGATCTTTTGTAGAGATGATCTTTATATTATAATTTATAATATTAACGATCCAATCATAAGGCCGATGTTCCGTACATAGGCTACATAATAAATTGAAGAGGAACTCCTCCTAAACCATTAAGAAACCAAGTTAATTCCGAATTTTTGTTTTCTATTTTTTGGATCAGAGTTATCCATAAACCTACTAGCTGTCTCCGATACGAAGCAATTTGCAGAAGTGTTTTTCTTTTGCTTGGTCAGATGAGTTTGAATTAGAAGTAAAAAATTTTGTCACCAAGCTCAGTCCCAAAAAAAGGCTTAGTCCATCTAGCACCTATAATTAGGTTTGATAATTATTTTGATCACAATTACGTACAGTTTTTTTTATTTAAAAACTTATTTGAAGTACTTTTCATTTTATGTAATGAAGCTTTAACAATATATTGATAAGCCTGTGTAATGTTCTAATTCTTAAGTTCGGATAAATCAATCAATTTCTTGTTCTCAGTACATCGGTGTCAAAGATTATAGGAAATTGACAAAAAGAATATATTAAATTAACTAACTTGTTAAATTCAATCTATAAACATCGCGGAGCCCTTAGTTAACATAAATTCAAGAATTATTAGTTTTTTTTTATTTTTTATTTATTTTTTTTATAGACGAAACGTTAGTGGTTTTATGATAAAATTAATAACTGATACAAATATTAAAGAAAACATTCAATATGACATTCAAGAGGTCTGCAATTTAAAGAATTTTTAACAAAAACATAAAACGCTAACTTGGCAAAATAGTTGTCACCGTGCTGTATTAATGGATTTGATAACTGAACTGCTGTGTGATAATGTATTTCCTTGTGATTTTGTATTGTGAGAGACATTTGGGTGGATTTTGACTTGTCAAACATACGAGTCAAGTTCATTTTATTGGAGTTGTGCTTCTCATAACTGGGAAACTCATACCTAGCTGACTAGTTCTCTAACAAGTCAACCTTTCAGAGTTTAATTTCTTTGTGTTCCTTGTTACTTACAGTTGTCCACATATCTTATTTATTGCATATGTTACATGCATCATATGGATTGTTATTTGATATGTTTTTAGGATTAAGTTTACACTGCATATTATAAGTAATAAATTGAATTGTTATTGACGCGAATAACTTGTAGCAAACTAAGTTGGATTGATAGATTTGTGATTAGTTAACTAATAAATTTGTACTTAGTTGACTGGTGAGTTTGACTAGTCAACCTAGTATACTTTAATTCACAGTTGCTTTGTCATTGTTCTTTGCGTAATGAACAGATGTGTAAATGTGTTCAAATTTGGAATTTGGTGTTGGGAGACAAATCTGAGCAGTCTCTAACTAGTTAGACGTACTAGTCAATTGAATTTGGTTCTTGCAACTGTAAATACGCGAACAACTAAACCATTGACTAATTGAAGACCAATGCAACACCTATTTGATTTCTACTGACAAACTTGTAACTAGTTGACTAACTCATTTGACTAGTCTACTTTGCAAAGTTAAAATTTTAATTGTAAGATATTTCACCTAATACCAATTTCAGTAAGAGATGAATTATTAGTCTTATTAGTTGAATGACAAACTATAAATTATCTGTTTCTTTTTTCTTTCTGGCGTCCAAAGTAATTGGTACGCTAATTCAAAACCAAAAGCTCAAAACCAAAACCAAAACCAAAGCCGATGATCAAAACCAGAATTAGACCTAAACCAAAGCTATACATATTTTATTATTGTTTAAAGTCACATGTCGATCAATTATTAATCTCATTAGTTGAATGACTAACTACGAATTGTACGTTTCTTTTTTCTTTTTGGCGTCCAAATTATTTATTACTCTAATCCAAAACCAAGAGCCCAAAACCAAAACTAAAACCAAAGCCGGTAATCAAAGCCATAATCAGACCAAAACCAAAGCTATACATATTTTACTATTATTTAAAGTCACAACGTTGATCAAATGACAAATTTAACACATAATCACAATAGTTTTTGCCCAACTCGGCATAATCCCTTTTATTTGTTTATTTTATTTCTTCATATTGGTACCACTTGAAGACAACTTGCATACCCAGTTGAACTATTATATATTTCGAATTGTCCTCTTCAATATTTATATATACAATAGTGAATTGAAAGCCACCATATGATCGGAGCCATGTTAATTTGGGAAGGTTCTCTCTAAATTAACTAGTTTTTTTTTATTATATTTAGGTCTTACCAACTTAATATAGCCAATAATATGAGACAACCTATGTTTATACAAAAAATATTATTTAATTTCTTTTGTTCAATAGATGTTTTATTCACACATCCGAAGATGGTATCAAACTTAAGTGGCTATTAAGAGCAAAACTAAATTTAAAAACACAGAATTTAGTCACTTATTGTTACGGCCTAGTCGTATTATTTTTCATGTGTAAATAAGAGATCTTAAATTTGAATTTCGTGAATCGCGAGTCCGAAATCTTATTTCCACCTTTTAGAATAACTATATCATTGTATTAGAAAAAAAAAATTAAGGACCTATTTGGAGTTGCTTTTATAATGGCTTAAAGTGGATTTTGACGAAGATCTTTTCTGAAACAATCCTTAGTAAAAAAAAAAAATATGCAAATGAATCATCCAAAAGCACTTAAAATGCTTCTTGCAAATGAATCCTAATATTTTCTCTAAAAGTTTTTTTAAGTATTTTAAAAACACTTCTGAATGAACTCTAAAACTAAAAACACGGTGCCTGAAATATCATCACAGACAAAAACAAAACAGAAGTGACACAAAACACTGTCAATTCTATCTTATACAACGCCTTCTAAAGACAAAGAAAACACCAAGCTATAGGTTTCACACTAAAAGTGGCTTTTAGTAAAAGAAAAACACATGAAAAAAACTTTGCTTCTTTCTTTTTTGTAAAATGAAAGTAGGAACCAATAACTTCAACGAAATAAGAATCAATTTAAGTGAGGGCATATCCATCTTTGCCACTGACTAATATTCAGTAGGTGGGCACTGATTGGAAAAATATACTTCACATATTATGTTATATGTATAGATATGGGTAAGCCTTGTCCACATATGCTACTTTATTTTAAGGCAAGTGCACCCAAGTTTGTAACAACCATGACCAATATTAGTTCATCTTCTTGCGACTGCAACTCCCATGCCACCCGATTTTCCTGCAACCGCACTTTAAGTTGTCATCCCCCGAATACCATGCATATACAGGGAAACCAAATTAAAAGATACGCCTTACTTGGACACAAATTAGACAAACTGTTCATTTGCTTTTTCATTTACCTTACTAGGACACAAATTAGGCAGACTGTTCATTTGCTTTTTCATTTATGTATGTCACTTTATCATTATTTTAATCAGTATGTTGGTTTATATAAAACACCAAACGATATAGGGTGATTTCTAATCTCAGATGTCTTAAATTTAAATATAATACGAAGTTTAACTTAGGGATAATTAGTACATGCATCTTGCATTTTTTTTTTTATGGCCACGACGGATAAGAGAGGAATATATATGATGGAGATGTTTTGTTGTTATCCGAAAAAGGATAGACATTGAGGTTACGCATGCGTCCCTGAAAAGCTTGGCCTTGTTATAGCTAGTAGTAGTAGTAGTAGTTATCGACGACTTGGATTCCTCAGAGTTGTACACAAATGGAAGAGATCATGTTGAAGTAACAAGCATGCATGCAGAAATATCCATGTCAATTTCTTTGCATTTGGTAAAGGCTCAAAACCGACGTCAAATGTTACAAGTGGGAGGGAACTGGGGCCGAAAACGATGGTACACGTCGTCATCTTCTAAGTGACAAGGTTTACAGTGACCTCCTATGGCTAGGTGGCCTGCATTTTCAGGGAAGGCGGAGATTATTAGGCGTAATTTTGATATTTTATCAAAAGGAGATTTCAGATGCGGTCCTTAGTTATGAATATTCTTTGATCGAAACCTTGTTGGTTTTAATTTTTTACCAAGGTCCCTGAAATTAATGTGGTAATTTATTTCTATATACGTTACTATATTTTTTAAATTAAAAATTATATAAATGAGATTTTAAATAAAAAAACCATAATTTGTGGGATTAAAAACATTAAAATATAAATATACTATTGTGTGTGTGTGTAATAAACATGGGTACATTCATCAAAATTAACCAAAAAATTAATTGTATCAAAACATGGGCACATTCTTCAAAATAACAAAAAAAAAAAAGAAAAAAAAAAGAAAGATATTAGGCTTAATAACATTAGTAAATTTCTTCGATTAAACTTGACATGGATACATTTTAAAATCAAAGAAAAAAGAATGTACCCATATAAGTTTAAAAATGGATTAGAAAAAAATTGAATAGATTTTATATAAAAAATTGTACATTTTACATATAACAAATTGGTATATTTAAGAATGAGTGCATTTTAAGATTAAAAAGTTTTACATGAATGGGTACATATAATTAGCATGGGTACATTTAGCAAACTAAAAAGTACAAATAAAAAAATATATATATGGGTACAAATACAAATAAACTTTAAAAAATATGGGCACAAAAAGAAATTAATATATGGGTACAAATTAAAACTGAAAAGAAAATTCGTACAAATTAAAAAAGAATTACAAATTAAAAATGGGTACAAACTAAAACTAAAAATATATGATAAAAAAATTTAGTCATAAATATAAATATACTAATTGTAACATTTTTAACATTAAATGAATATATTTAGAAATTAAAAAAAAATTTATTATTGAAATAATTAATGATGTTATTAATATCCAAGAACTTTGATAAAAAATTGAAAATGAATACGATTTAAATCAATGTGGTAGTAAAAGAAAGGATTATCATAATCTAATCTTAATCAACAGTCTAATCATATGTGATATGTCAACTTGGAGACACTTAGAACTTGTCCGATGCCTTTTGAAACCCTTATCATGTGGAATCGGGATCTTTCAGTGTCGAAAGGCAACAATGTTAGGAAAGTACCAAAAAAAGAATGCCAGCTGCTGCCGAAGATTTGGATCTAATTACGTGGCCTTCGCTCTAATGGTGATCTCTCTCTCTCTCTCTCTCTCTCTCTCTCTAGGATTCGTGAGTCGTGACGATCTCTAGAAATCTCGTGATTATATTCAAGAGATACGGGAAGGGGCATAGCGTGTAGCTCAGAGGATTAGATCTCGTGGCTACGAGCGGCCAACTTGCTAGTACTACTACTATTACTAATTGAGCAGAGAAACTAAATTAACACGTTACTGGAGGAAGTTGTTTAATTCTGCTTAGTGAGCCTTATGCGAGTCCAGTTTGGCCCTTTTTTCTGGACGTGTCTGGCCATTCTGAAATTGCAGGAAATTTGGGATGCGCCTCCAGGATGTTTTTTAGGCCGAAGTAGCTGGGTCACAAAATTCGAAACTGCTTCGTATCATCACCTTCCATCTCTTCCCTCCACAAATAGAATAAATTCATAGGCTTGATTGGAATGTGATTTAAATTGACAAATTGTAGTGCCAATCTATGTTCCTGCACAAGTAGATTCAACATGTAGAGATGGTAATGACCTACCTAATATGGTGTACAGAATCATTTTATAACACAAAGAGCTTGGAACTCAAGTTACTAAGAATATTTATATTGCATTCAAGTTTTAAGTTCGATTCTTCAAGATCTCAATATTGCTTTTAAATAAATAAATAAAAAAGAATCATTTTGGACCGACGTAATATAAAATTACTTGCAGATCAACATTGGGATCAACGAGGTCAATTGACCCTATGGTGGCCTAGAAATATTATTGGCGCTTACATCCGATGACCCTCTAGTCGTCTAGGTGGTAACTACTTTGTACACATAAGGTGTTCGATCAAATGTTTGAGTGAGACTCGACAACATTCGACATCGCTTTGTGTGCGTTGTTGTACGCATCTATCGGACGTACTTTCCTGCGTATGTTGACACTCGCTCGAAAGTTGTCAACATCTGTTAACATACTCCCTGTTGGCAGCATCTGTCTACAATCGCGCAATTGATCGACAAATCACTATAGTCCACCAATTGTTCGACAAAATACGGCATTGAAAATTTACGTGTCATTGTTGTCCAAAAAGTTTGACACCCAAGAATTTTTCCTAAACCCCGCACTACATAGAATTATACCCACCATGGTAAGTGCAAGTTACAAATGATTTGCAATGTTCGAATAGTTACCCAACCAATAATAGAACAATAAAAGTCATGGATAGTGCTTTACATATTCCTCTTGCTCCCATTAGGTGTAAGGTCTAGAGGGAATGGCGGGGAAATCGCCATCCCAAACAAAGTCACATTGGTCCAACAAAACAACAAACACAGAAAAGAAAGACTAAGTTGAAATGACAAATGCCTTGCAGTTGCAGAGACCTAGTGAGACATGTGAACCATGCCCCACATTTATAGGGTATACCTGTCTCAATGGGAAATGCCTTTGTGCAATTTATGGACTACCCGGCTTACAGCTAAACAATTAAGGTCATCTCCAACCGAAGGGTCCAGAAGGTCAGAGGGCCGAAAGTAGCCCGAAAATCGTCTCCAACCGAGGGCTAGGCGGGAGGATTGTGGAATTTGAGAGGGCCCCACATAATCAGAGAGGACTGGAGGGCTGGAAGGCTGGCTGCGAGGCTGACCAAAATTCAAATCAATCCTGTCGGTTAATTTGAGAGGGCCCCACTAAATCGGAGAGGGCTGGAGGGCTGGTTGCGGGGCTGACCAGAATTCAAATCAATCCTGTCGGTTATAACCGACATGATTGATTTGATTTTTTTTTTTTACAGTTTTATTATTATTTTTTATTTACGAAATTTTTCCTATAACTTCTATTCTTTATTTTTTTTTAATTCTATTTTTTTCCTATAACTTTTATTTTACAAAATTTGTAGTTTTTAACAACATTTAACAAATTATTAAAAACATTTCTAGTTTTTCATATTTGTTAAAAAAAAACATTTAACAACATTTAAGTTGTAGTTTTTAAATAATAAATTATGTTTGGCCCTATGGTCCTCGGTTGGAGACGGTGTTTTGTGATAGGGCTAAAACTAGCCATCTGGCCCTTTGGCCCTTGGTTGAAGAAGGAAGCAAATATGGCCCTGTATTGTTCATTAAAATATTAATATCTTAGAGAATCTTGGAATGCCAGAGGGCTAAAACGAGCCATCTGGCCAGCCATCGACTGAACATGGCATAAATTCTAATTATGTGGGAAGCTTTGGAAGGCATTAAACCCGGATCCGGATTCTTTCCTCTCCCATTTTTCCTTCTTTCCAGTCATCTTCTGTTGGAACGCTTATGATTAAGTCAAGTCAATATCTGGTGTTGATTTTTTTATAGAGAGAAAGACAAGAAAAAGTGAGAAAGGAGGAGAGGGGATGGGGTTATGTAGCTTTAGACTCTTTGTTCGTGTAATTTGATGACCATTATATGTCTTTGGTTTTCTAGTTTGTGCATGTATATCTCTTCAAATATGTAATTTTTTTTTTTTTTTTTTGGTGAACTAGGAATAACATTACTAGGCAAACGCCAAAGGAACAACGAAGGCCCATGGAGAGGCAAACAAAAAGAAAACTTCAAATAAAAGGCAATGCATGGGTTACAACTGGGAAGGACACTGAAATGATTGCTAAGACGTTACCCCATACACCACCAACTAAAAATTAAGGAGGACGTGGCAGCCTATCATTATTGAGAACATGAACCAACGAGGATGGGGGCCGATTGACCCAGGTGAAATCACACATCTTCATATTCGTACGCGATGCCAAACGATCCGCCGCCATGTTGGCTGATCTCGGGATCCAATACAAGCGACAAGCTTGGAAAGACTCCCCAAACCGCAATATTTTAACCAGGGTAGGAAAAGCCTCCGAACTGCCATTCAAAGGAGAACCATACAAACACTAGATAGTCTCATTTAAGTTAGTCTCAATTATCACCCAAAGCCCAGTTGCACCGCAAGTTCGCAGCTACCCATCATAGCCAAAGGTTCAGCCACTGCCACTCCATATGTCTTAATTCTTGACCTCTTAGCCACAATTAAACACCAATCTTGATCCCTTGCAACAACCCCAACAAACCCAATGGTAGTGGCCGGATCCCAGCTTGCATCAACGTTAAACTTTACAAAAATGGTGCAGGGAAGAATCTAATGAGAAAAAGTCGGGGAATTTGCAAACTGCACCACTTTCAGTCCCACGTGCACCTCCCTATTGGCTTCCAAGAAAGCAGTAGACAAGAAGGAGATTGCAAGAAAGACATGATTTGGAAAGGTGGGCCCATGGTTAAAAAAGAAATTACACCGGGCCTTCCAAATGTACCAGCAAGTGAAGGCAACATGCGAAAGAATAATCTCCTTATCCAAAGTGGATGACATGTCCAAATTAATAAGAGAAAGTAGCCAAGTACCCAAAGTGGTAAACCTAGCACGATCAATTCGAAAGTTAAAGATGCCCCCAAACCATACAAGCTCCACCCAAGGACAAACAAGAAGCATATGTTCCACAGATTCCACATGATCCAAACAAAGAGGGCATATTGGGGAGAAAAAATAGATTCCACATGATCCAAACAAAGATGGCACATTGGGGAGATAGATGATCTTCTTTGGAAAAGGCTTGCCATGGTAGCCAGGGCTCGATGCAACGCCCTCCACATGAAATGGCGAATTTTTTGAGGGGTGTGAAGCTTCCAAATAAATTTCCAAACCTATTTGGGGACAGAGATGGAGGAAGAGGGCCGACGTCTGGTAATAGCCTTTAATCTGGAATGCTTCTAGTGATAACCGAATTTGATAGAGTAAATGCCTCATTTTCTCGTTAGGCCATACCAATTGATCCAATTTCATGGGATCACCAATATGGGTATCAATAATCGTAAAGAGCTCATGGTCGGATATGAAGGGCCTTAGGAATTCTACGTCCCAATTCCTAGTGGTTTGGCAAATAAGAGAGGTCGCCCTCGTGTTCTTGGTAACTGACCCATCACAGATTGGGATAGGGTGACCACACGGGCGAGAGGGCAGCCACCTATCCGTTCTAATTCTAACATTGCTACCATTCATAATTTGCCAATGGGCCCCCTCTAACAAAATATCTCTACCACCCAGTAAGCTAATCCAAGCCCAAGAAGCCCAAAAGCCTTGTGTTGCATTTAGGAATGAAGAGTTAGGGAAGCATCAAGCCTTAAGAACTTTAGCCCATAGCAAGTTAGGCTCCTAAATAATCCTTTAGCATTGTTTAGCTATGAAGCATCGTTAAATGCCTGAAAGTTGCGAAACCCTATTCCATCACTTAGCTTCGGTAAGCCTAAGATTTTTCTGCAAACCTAGTGAATACGATTCTCTCCATTACTTTGCCCCCACCAAAAACCAGCAATAAGAGAGTCCAAGTCCTTACACACGGTAGCAGGGAACTTGAAAATATTCATAGGGTAGGAAGGGATTGCTTGCACGACGACTTTTAACGTAACCTTCTTACCGGCTTGGGAAAGAGTACTCTGCTTCCATCCTTGGATCTTCTGCAAAATTCTTCTTTTCACATAGGCCAAACCTTGTTGGACCTCCCCCAGATTGCCCGCAGGCCCAGATAGGTGCCAGGGTCCCCCACTATGGGAATACCTAACGTATCCCCAAGCTCTGTAGGAAGATCCCGTGGGACATTAACCCAAAAAAAGACACTAGATTTTTACATGTTTACCTGTTAGCCTGAAGTAGAGGATTTGGACAAAATTGCTACATGATTCTTTCTCGGCCCAAAGGAAGAGTAACGTGTTGTCGGCAAAAAAAATGTGAGAAATAGTAGGTCCATTGGGAGTTAGGACTCATTTGAATCCCCTCAAGTTGTCTCGACTCCACAGCCCCCTGAATGAGCCTTGACAAAACCTTGCTAACAAGGAGAAAAAGGTATGGTGATAGTGGATCACCCTGTCAAAGGCCCCGTGAGGGGTAGAATCTTCTTCACGGTTAGCTGTTGACAATAACCGAATAGTCAACTGTTTTTACACAGTTCATCACAAGTGTTGCCTAGCTGCCATCAAACCCCATCCTCTCCATCACTGCCTCCAGAAAGTCCCATTCGACTCGATCATAAGCCTTTTGCATATCAAGCTTGATTCCACGCTCGAGCTTTCATTTATTCTTTCTGAGCTTAAGAAAGTAGAATACCTTGTGAGCAATGCCAACATTGTCATGAATCTATCTTCCTATCACAAATGCATTCTACATGGGAGAAATTAAACTTGGCAGGATAGGCTTGTGACGGTTTGCCAGAACCTTAGATAATATCTTATAAGAATAATCTCCCAAGTAATTAATACTTATATTCCATACAATTCACATGCCTCTGAGATAAATGAGATTCATTGAGGCTTACCTTATTGTCTGACATTCTATGTTCTTTAACTAATACTTCATGCACTAACTAGCTGCTATGTCCCTAAACATGAAAAGGAAAAAAAAATTGCCGGATAAGGGTCATGACTATTATGGTTCCTTAATGGCTCTGCGATTGCATGCAAGGTTTCTTCCTTCCTGATATAGGATTCATATTCTCAACACAATATGTTCACCAAAACTCACACCTATTTGCTCTTATTGATATTGAGAATGGAGAATCAAACACATGACTTCAAATCAGAGACGAAAAATTCCATTATTTTTATCACTTTAGATTTAAAAAAAAAAAAATTTCAGGGGCACTATGATTTTATGAGGCATGAAAAACAAAATACCCAGTGATAAGAACCACGTTATATCATTCCCCATGGGTACAAAGCACTTTCCCAATAAGGGAAAGTTTTCCAGCTAAGTTGCTTTTATCAAACGGATTAATTACCTGAGTACATAAACATTGGTTATGCTTCGGTTTTAGGTAGACAGATCCTCATCATGCTACTGCTTTTTGGTTTTATGTCGAGAAGCATCGGCTATGATACTTCAATGGATTGAAATTCAAACAATCAAGAGGAAACTTTACGCTGGATCAATTCAAGTTGATCATGATAAAAGCCAAGACAACTGGCTTGCTGATATTCTCATTAGGCTTGCATACATGTCAATGTACCAATGCATGTGACAATTTTTTTTTTCTTTTCAAATTAGTGTTTAAGTTTAAACAATCTGAATGAAACTATCATATCTTACGGTCCAAAGTAAATTTATGCATGCGACAATGTATACAATACCTTGATGTATTGCAAATTGTTGCATTTTTATTTGGTCTAAAGTACATAGTTGTTTGTGGTTAGTGTACTCTATATGCAAATACTGAAAATTATAATACACACATATATAGGTGATCAACACATGTTTCTGACACACATTGTTATGAAGTTCATGTTGTAATGTGTTTCAACGATTTGAATCGTCTATTTTTTAGTATATCATTCAAAGACCATTCTTACAAAAAACATTAGATCCAAAACCACTAAGACATTCATTTGCAGTGAAGAAAATGAACGAATATAGTTCTAAAAATAAAAAATAAAAAAAGCACTAAATTTAATCTAACATTCATATGGTAGCCGATTTGGGTGATTTTGGTAGACTTGACCTTTAAAGTAAAACATAAAAAATAGATGGTTGGAATAAATTACAAAATAAGCTCAACAAAAACGTGTGTCGAAAGCGCTTGTCTCTGGATCCTAAAAGATGCTAGGCGTTAGTCGGGCAACGGGATGGCGCCTAGTTCTTAGGCAGTTAGGCAGACTAGGTGGATTTTTGTAAATCTATTATATTTCTTGTAAATAAGTGTTAGTTTATACTTAAAATATAAACAATTTCATCATAAACTACAAAATAGAATAACATATATATTATGAAGTATTGGAACATAGTGAAAACATAGAGAACAAGCATATAATGTGTGTTCAATTAAGTCTACCCTTTGTCAACTGGTACTTGATTATGATCAACATTAAGCTTTAATCCTTCTTCTAATGGTTTAGTTGCTGGCTGACAAGATGACATGTCAGTTTCGTGCAACAAATCAATAATATACTTCCTCTGAGACAAGAAAATTCCAAGTCTGCTTCTCGACACCTCAATCCCTAAAAAATATTTCAGGGATCCAAGGTCCTTCATTTCAAATTCTGTAGACAGGTATCTTTGCAAGGCCGCACGTTCTTCCGGATCATTACCTGTTACCACCATATCGTCTACATACATAATAAGTGTAGTAAGCTTCCCATTTTGCCATTTCAGGAACAAATTATGATCAAAGTTATTTTGTCTGTAACCAAATGCTCTCATAGATTTTGTGAATCTTCCAAACCATGCTCGAGGGGACTGCTTCAAGCCATACAAGGATTTCTTCAATCTGCACACCTTTCTTTTATATTTATCTGGAGCATTACATCCAGGCGGAAAATACATATAAATCTCTTCTGTCAAATCTCCATGCAAGAAGGCATTCTTCACATCAAACTGTTGTAAAGGCCAATCAAGATTTGCAGCCAAAGACAACAAAACATGAACTGTGTTGATCTTGGTCACAGGAGCAAATGTATCTATATAGTGAATTCCATATTTTTAAGTGTATCCTTTTGCTACCAGTCTTGCCTTGAAGCAATCCACCATCCCATGAGCTTTATACTTCACAATATAAACCCATTTACATCCCATAGGTTTCTTGCCGGCTGGCAAGTCTGTGATCTCCTAGGTAGCATTCTTCTTCAAAGACTTCAACTCTTCATTCATTGCTACTAGCCAACGTGGATCAGTTAAAGCCTCATGCACATAGTTAGGAATAGATACAGTAGATAATTGATGCACAAATGACTTATTTGATTCTGACAGGAGACTGGTAGACACATAATTACTTAACAGGTATAACACATTAGACTCAAGGTTGGGCTTACTCATCGAATACCTAGTTTTGCATTTAGGGTCAGCTTCATAAGTAAGTTTAGGAATACCTCGATTGATGTGATCAGGGAGACGACGTGGTGGTGGTGCATCCAGGATCGAAGACGATTGATTATGGTTATTGGGACTCGAGATCGACTGTGAGATCGCTAGTGACATAAGACTGTTCGGTGGTGAGGAAACTGGCAATGAGCTATCAGGCAATGACTTATCTGGTGATGTCGACTCGTCCCTTTCAAGGTTTTCAACATTGTTTCCATGTGAATGATCACCACTTGTCTCCAAGACATTACCACTTTGTTCCAATTCATTCACATCATTGTTTTTGTGCAAATGATCACCACTTATTTCCAAGACATCACTACTTAAATCCAAATCATTCACACTATCTATATCTGGAATAGTATAATCAAGAGTTTGAACTTCTATCTTATTCTCCCCCTGAAGTGAAGACTCAGGATTGGCAAAGTACATATCATTCTCATGAAATGCAACATCCACAGTGACAAACAATTTTTTCGTCAGAGGGTGATAACAATGATACCCCTTCTGATTTAAGGCATACCCCACAAACACACAACGTAAGGTCCGGGGTTCAAGCTTACTTCTCTACTGT
Organism: Pyrus communis; assembly: GCF_963583255.1. Classification (NCBI taxonomy): domain Eukaryota; kingdom Viridiplantae; phylum Streptophyta; class Magnoliopsida; order Rosales; family Rosaceae; genus Pyrus; species Pyrus communis. The sequence continues at coordinate 11,078,643 of NC_084809.1, read as the reverse complement.
TTATGAAGATGAATGAAAGCCACACAGCCAAACACATAAGGTGGAAGATTAGGAACTATAGGAGCATCAACATATAAAGAGAGAGTCTGGAGCGGTGTCTGAAAGTTGACTGATCGAGATGGAACACGATTCATGAGATACGCAGCTGAGTTGAGAGCTTCTCCTCAAAATGATACAGGGAGACGCACCTTGAGCAAAGAAGCATGAACAACCTTTAGAAGCTGACGATTCTTGCATTCTGCAACACCATTTTGTTGTGGAGTATATGGACATGTAGTCTGATGAACAATACCATGATGATCAAGGAAGGTACAAAGTTCAGAGTTTACATATTGCTGCCATTGTCACTCCTAAGAACCTATATTTGTGACTTATATTGTACTTGTACCATTTTGTAAAACCGTTGAAATAAAGAAGTAACTTCACTTTTGAACTTCATCAAACAAACTCATGTCATACGTGTGCAGTCATCAATAAAAGTAACAAACCAATGAGCACCACCAAGTGTAGCAGTTTTAGATGGTCCCAAACATAAAAATGAATTATCATAAACGGGATTGAACTTTTATTCAAACTAGGCGGAAATGAAGTACGATGACTTTTAGCCATTTCACAAACACCACATTTAAAGCTAGAAACGTCATGCTTAACAAATAGGCTAGGAAACAACCTTCGTAAATAGCCGAAAAAAACATGTCCAAGTCGATGATGCCACAAACAAACCTCTGAAGCTTTATCCCTCTCCCTATGAGATCTTTCCACGGGAAGAGCTTGAGTCAAATTTCGAGAATTGTTCGATGTTAGCTCTAAGTAGTAGAGTTTTCCCCTCCGAATACCATAACCAATCGTCTTACGAGTCCGAATGTCCTTAAAAACACAAAAGGAAGGCCAAAAAATAACAAGGCAATGTAGGACGACAGTTATTTGAGCAACAGATAATAAATTATAGTCAAGGGAAAGAACAAAAAGTACATAGTCAAGATTCAAGGTATCAGAGAGGGAGACATCACCTTTCCCAATAAAGGGGACAACATTACCATTGGCAACACTAACTGTAGTATTGGTGGATGGTTTTAGGTTTGATCAGATCGATGCATAGTGGTATGAGCCCAAAATGCCATGGCTCCAAGTAATTTGAGTGAGAAAAGATATGGCCCAAATTCCCAGGCCGACAAAAAATATGTAACGTGGGCTGAAAAAGAAAAGTAGCCGAAAAAGCAACAAACAACCTTTTTATTTTTCTTTTCTTCTTTTCCTTTTTTTTCTTTTCTTGTTTTCTTTTCTTTCCTTTTTTTTTTTTTTTTTTTTTTTTTTAATAATAAAAACAAGGTGCAGGGTTGCACTGTAGAAAAGATAGCAATTATGCAGCCACAACAATAGCGACAAGGAACACGCAAAGAACCCTCGGAGATGGGCTTTAACCAGGTTCAACGAAATTGGGTCTTTTGGTAGACGGGGACTACGAGATTCCGCGCGACAAGGATCGGCGATGATAGCAAAACGTGTGCTGCTGAGAACGATTTCAGCCGAAACGGCTCAACAACGATGGGTAACAAATCTTGGTTGGTTCGAAGACGGATTCGCAAGTTTTGTCTCTTGCAGCGACAAGATTTCTGGGTTGGGTCTCAATTCGTGGGTACGTGATGCAGCATTGGGTCGTGGCGAGTGGATGTAGGGATTGGTTCGGTGAACTTCAGTCAGCAACGACGGCGTCCCTCGCTGGTCGGACAGGCACGCTACACAACTAGATGCGTAGTGGTCTTCGGTGGACTCAGATCAGCAACGACGACGTTGCTTGCTGGTTTCACGGTGCGCGGCATAACTAGCTGCACGGCGATTTCTGATGCTGGGTTCTCCGAACAAATTGCGATAATAATTTTTTAAAATTTTTCTTAACCTGGCTATGGTGTCAAGAAGAGAATGCTTTGAATAGTTATATATTCTTCTCAATATATTCTTCTAAATAAGAGGTACTTATAGGTGTACAATCCTAACATAAATGGAAAGAGAATTAATTGCAAGTGATTACATGAAAATACACGGGATTACATTTCAATTAAGAATCCTACCTAAAATACAAAATTCAACATCGCAAAGGTAAGAATTTGCCATCCTTCATCTTTAATGTTATTGTTCAAGGAATTGGAATGAAAAGCTCAATATATTACTCATGCATGTTGTTGCTATGTAGGACTTTGATTTTAGGCCATGGCTTCAGATTGGATGAACAAACAAACGGCGGAGATCTCGAGGTTTGCGAATTCATAAATGAATCGTAAACAAAAAAACTCCATCCCTTCCTTCTTTTGTCGGTGTTGTAGCTTCGGATTCGCTTTTGACTTTGTCATGTAATCTATGTGATGTTTATGGCAAAATTATCAGTGTTTCATTGATGTAAATTCATCCATGTTTGTAATGAATTGTGTTGTGGTCTCTGTATTTGTGCATCCATGTATTTTTATTTATTTTTTTTGGATAAATGGGGGATTGCATTTATTTATTTATTTATTTTTTTTTATGAATTGGGAGTGTATGATTTCTCTTTTCTTCTTACGATGATTTTTTATGGTGTGAAGGCTTGACGGGTCTACGAAATCCAATCAAAACTTGAGGGATGATTTTCAAAAACAATAAATAAAAAATACAATACTCTCTATGATTTCTTTTTACAAATTTCGGTGAGATGTGGGTTTTTATCTCAAATTTCAGTCCATTGAAGTTGGAATTGATTGCGAAGTTGTCAAATGCATATTTCAGGCTATTCAACTCCAACATGTTCATCAACAACATCACGACAGTAATATGCTTGGATGATTACCATTCCCTAGACAGAACAGGGAGGAAGAAGAAATGAGTGACGACGCTAGACCCACAAGCTAACGACTTCGATCTTACGCTAGATCCAATAGCCTACTTGTTTTCAGTTTCATAAATAGTCAGCTTTAGTGTACCTATTTTCAGTTTCATAAATAGTTAGTTTCAGAAATAGCGTACCCGTTTTCTTTTTCATAACTAATGTACTCATGTTGAGTTTTATAAATCGTTAATTTCATAAATAGTGTACCCGTTTTTAGTTTCATAAATGGTTAATTTCATAAATAGTGTACCCTTTTTGAGTTTCATAAATGGTTAATTTCGTAAATAGTGTACCCATGTTGAGTTTCATAAATAGTCACTTTAATAAATAGTGTACTCGTGTTGAGTTTCATAAATAGTCAGTTTAATAAATAGTGTACTCGCTTTCAATTTCATAAATAGTGTACCCGTGTTGAGTTTCAGAAATAGTCAGTTTCGTAAATAGTGTACCTGTGTTGAGTTTCATAAATAGTTAGTTCCAGAAATAGTTTAGTACTTGTGTTTAGCTAACTAGATTAAAGCATTTGTGACTTCTGCACGCCTTTTTTCTTCTTCGGCGTTCGTTATTTTCATTCTCTTTTACTTTATTCACTATAAAAATTAAAACTTTTCTCCAACATTCTATATTTTCATTCTTCTTAAATTTATTCAATTTAAAAATCAGAAATAAAAACCACAAAAGACGTTTTCCAATTAAAATAGAGAAAAGCAAACTATTTTCCACTCCATATAAACGTGACAAATATGTTATTTTCTATTACAAGTGTGCATTTGTCATATCGTACTAATTCATAAAAAAAAAAATAACGAGCTAGAGTGCCACACTAGCAATCAACTAGTGTTGCTAACCTTCTCTCTCTCTCTCTCCTCCCTTTCCCTCTAGGTGAGTCTGAAGACGGAGAGGAATAGTAGGGCAGCAGATCTTGGAAGCTTCACCATTTTAAAGGAAAACTAATGAAAAAAGTTTAAAAATTTTGAGTCTTAACAATAAGGACAAAATAAAAGGTAAAGTGAATTGTACCAGATTTGACTTTTTAATGTAAAAATGTGATTTTTCGTTAAAATGGATAGTACCGCGAACTTTTCGTTAAAACTTTTTTTTTTTTTAATTATAATTTCAAATGTTGTTAAACAAGTACTAAAAAAATTAAAAAATAAAACAAAAAACAAAAAGCCAATCGTCCCTCTCCTCTTATTGAAAATCTGGTTGTCTCCTTCGAGATCCACTGCACAATTGCACCACACCCACTGCACAATTGCATCGTGGACACACTCGGCAAAGCGGCCTGCCTTTCTTTAAAGCGGAAGCGGGAACATCTGTGCAAACGTAGGTGAGAACGGAGAGCTTATTGCGGGAGATCCATAACATACTGCAAACTCAAATCCTTCACTCCTGCCATCGATCCTCCAAAGGGTCCCAATTTCCATTCCATGTAGTTTACTTTCATCCTCATCTTAAATCTTCCAGTTACAATTTTCATACCCTTTATTTTACTTTCCTCCGAATAGGATGAGCATCGAATCGAAACAGATTCGAAATTCCCTTTAGTTCCATTCCATACGCTTCATCTGAAATTGCCTGTTGTTGCCTTTGAATGTATCATTAACAAAACCAAAAAAAAAAATTCTAACGGAGTTGGCTGACGGAATGGGTTTCCGTTAGGTCCGTTAGGTGCAAGAGTTGAAAACTTATTTATTTCGTGTTAGGCTTTTAACTCAGCCCATGTGTGTGTTCAATGTTTGTGAGGCCTTATAAAGATTAATTTTGTTCTTATGAAGTTCTTTTAATTAAATAATATTATAAAGTGATTTTTAGTTAAATTAAACTTAGCATAAGTTCTTTTCATCAAAACTTCCTTAATAAAAGTTAACAGGGTAAAGGCTAGGTTAATGTGTGGACACCAAATTGGGGACAGAAGACTTGTGGTCCAAAACACCTCACCTCCAACAAAATAAATAAATAAATAAACACATCTTAATTATATGATTCATAACCAAATCACTGATTTCTTACCATTATATTTATTAGCATGTGGGCACACACAAATGTGTGAATTTTTTTTATTTTTGTTTTTGAAGTAGAAAGATATAGGAAGAGAATGATAATGTGGGAATGGGGGAGGCTTTTTTTTTTTTGTTTTTTTTTTTAATTAGAGATATATTAAAATTACATGTATGTGAGGCTTTAAAAAAAGAACATCAAAATTTTGATTGTGTAAAATTGCATTTCTACCCATATTTCTTATTCATGTTCAGGTTTAATTAGAGGGTTAAACTGGTAATTTTATAAGATTTTGGTTAACAATGAGTGTTTTATTAATATGTAGGGGATGTATTCAATTGGAAAATTGAGGGATTCATGTTCAATTTTAATTAGAGGGTTAAATTGGTGATTTTATAGGATTTTGGTTGACAATGAGTGTTTTATTAATATGTAGGGGGTGTATTCAATTGGAATTTTGAGATATTTTAATTCTTTTAGTGAATCTAGGGGTATTCAATCAGTATTTTAAGTGATTCTCTGAAATTCAAGATGTATTCAATCAAGATTTTAAGTTAGTTTATTAAAATTCTTATAAATCCGGGTGTATTCAATTAGGATTTTAAATAAGTTTATAATATTTCAGGTGTATTCAATTAGAAATTCATTTTAAAGAATTTGAAAAGTTGAGGAATTAGAGGAAATTAGAGAGATTTCGTAGTGTATTTTAAGTATCCACAAATCTCACATATTCCCATGAGAATTGAATCAAAATTTTGTATGAAATCTCTACAAATCAATTAAACTCTATAAAAATCCATAGATTTATAAATTCATTAAATTCTCTCAAATTCTCATTTGAAACACCCCCGTAATTCAGATACCCACTAGCAGGCCTTAGATTTCTTCCCTCTAGGGTTTGCCATTAATATCCTGCCATGGCTATAACTGTTGAGTATCAGATATCAAAAAAGGCTAGCAAAGGTCGAAGAAAGATAGAAATCAAGAGAGTTGAAGATAAGAACAAGCGTCACGTTACCTTCTCCAAGCGCAAAAGGCGTATCTTCAACAAAGCGGCCTCAACTCAGCGTTTTGACGGGTGCAGAGGTAGCGGGGATCGTCGTGCCTAGTAACGGCAAAGTGTTCTGCTTCGGCAGCCCTGACCCTCGCACTATCATCAACCACTACCTTGCCGACAATAATGCCTCCTTATTGCTTGCAGATCAACCAGATCATCCTACTAATGCATAGCCTGTTATTATAATCCGTTGTAGTAATAAACAAGTAGAGGACGCGGATTGAGGCAGAGAAGATCAAGCGTGGGAATAATAATAACAATAATATTGGAGTAAGAGAGAAAGAGGAGGTTTTTGGTGGGAGAAGCCGATTGAGGCGATGACTAGTTTGGAGGAGTTGGAAGAGTACATGGCAGCCTTGCACAAGTAGGTTCGAACTACTGAGATGCTTAGGAATGTCTGGACCGAGCCAACCGGGTGCAACTTTGTTGTGCGGAAGCTTCAAATATGAAACCAAAGCTAATACGGCAAAATATTACAAGATAAATAATCCAAAAGACACAAGGATTTATACTGGTTCGGCGTAAGCCTACATCCAGTTTCGAGACGGCGAGGAAATTCAACTAATATCAAAAGGAGATTACAAATAGAGTTTTAACTCTCAAACCCAAATCCCACATACAACCAATAGCTCTCACTCAAACTAAGAAACAATTGGAGAAGAAGAAACACATATCAAAATCCTTCTCTCCCAAAAGCTACACAAGTAGCACCAACATCTTTGATTGAGTGATTACTAACAAAATGGGATTATTACAAATGGTGGGAAGGAGTAGCTCATATTCAAATGGGAGAGCCGAATGCTCTCCCTGGTTTCTCTCATCTGCCGCTCCCCCACATCCGAAAACAATGAGCTCTTCTCCCTATATACCAAAAAGAAAAGGCTCTCTTTCTTCTCTTTCAAAACCGAATAATGAGCTCCCTTTCTTAAAGCAACTTTTTCTTTTCCTTTTAGCCAAAACTCACGGGTGGTAGACAAAAGAAAAACAACCCATATTTTCTTCCCCAAAACAAGGAATGATGTTCACCATTTTTCTTTTCCTTTGTTTACTAACCGAGAGTGGATGCCAAGTTGGCCATTAATTTGGCCACTATTCAACAATCTCCACCTTGGCCAAATTGTACCAAAGCCAACAAAAATGAACATTTCTCTACCGTCTTCTCCAAATTTGCAAACCATAAGTGCCTTGATCAAAACAAAAGGTGATTCAAACGAAGAACTGAAATTCTTCAATATCACCAACAAAAGATCAAGCACACCATACCAAAGTTGGACACACAACGAACTCCACCTGCTCACAAACACCATGGTCTGAAACTGCACCAATAGACTCATTCACATAGCATAGCATATTCTCCAAGTCAAAACTGATTACAAATTTGGCAACATAGTCTCACATACCACATACGAAAATATGCCCTTCACTCAAGTTTACCATCATCACATGAGCACCAACAGGACAACCAAAATTTCAAATTCAAATAATCAGTAGGAGATCCAAAACCATACCTCAACTGGAGTCTTCAAGAAAACTAATTGCAGATGATGGAGACCAACAGACCTAATAGCAGTGGCAAACAAATCCAACCAAATGTCCATAGACCAAAGTTAGAAAGCATATAACTTGCCTTCTACAAGAGGGTTCCACACAAATGTTCTGCAGTGCATGTGGTGTATCCAAAATAGTGTGGTGCCTCACTATCCAAACTTGCAGAACTCAACAAATTGGCCCTCACAAACTCCTCCAATGTTTCCAGCAACTTGCTCCAAAGTCAACCAATGGGAGTGGAAAAACAACCAAAAATTTCTGCCGTTGAAAAATGCCAAAGAAAAGAAAACTTAGCCTTAGCCTTTTTCCCTTTTCTTCCAGCCAACAACATCATTTGTCATCATGATGTCCTTCTGCCTAAACAAATTCCGAAAGAAAAAGAACAACATTTTCTTTTCAATTTTCAACTGCTTCTACCTTTTCTCCTTCCCACTCAACTCGTCGACAACAGCCCACATTTTGCAGCCAGCATCTCCAATTGACCAAATACCAAAGTCATTCCTCCTGTCGAATTTTTTCAAAAAAAACATATTTCACCGTCATTCGAAGATTTCATAGACATACTAGTACAAAGCCTCCAAGTCGAAACCCAGAGCTCTGATACCACTTGTTGTGCGGAAGCTTCAAATATGAAACCAAAGCTAATACGGCAAAATATTACAAGATAAATAATCCAAAAGACACAAGGATTTATACTGGTTCGGCGTAAGCCTACATCCAGTTTCGAGACGGCGAGGAAATTCCACTAATATCAAAAGGAGATTACAAATAGAGTTTTAACTCTCAAACCCAAATCCCACATACAACCAATAGCTCTCACTCAAACTAAGAAACAATTGGAGAAGAAGAAACACATATCAAAATCCTTCTCTCCCAAAAGCTACACAAGTAGCACCAACATCTTTGATTGAGTGATTACTAACAAAATGGGATTATTACAAATGGTGGGAAGGAGCAGCTCATATTCAAATGGGAGAGCCGAATGCTCTCCCTGGTTTCTCTCATCTGCCGCTCCCCCACATCCGAAAACAATGAGCTCTTCTCCCTATATACCAAAAAGAAAAGGCTCTCTTTCTTCTCTTTCAAAACCGAATAATGAGCTCCCTTTCTTAAAGCAACTTTTTCTTTTCCTTTTAGCCAAAACTCACGGGTGGTAGACAAAAGAAAAACAACCCATATTTTCTTCCCCAAAACAAGGAATGATGTTCACCATTTTTCTTTTCCTTTGTTTACTAACCGAGAGTGGATGCCAAGTTGGCCATTAATTTGGCCACTATTCAACAAACTTCTCCTCCTTGATGACTATGGATAATGGACTACCTACTACGGTTGAGCAATTCTCTTACTAGCATGTAAGTTTTCGGAATTCTTCAGATGTGACTCCTGGTTAGACTAGCCTATTTTTGTTTTTAGGTTGCCAAGAGCCAATAAATATATTATGAACTATTTTCAGTCTTTAATTTGATTCCCAACAGTGTCAATTTCTCGTGTAGAATCGTAACGACAATATTGCTAGCGATAACGACATCCGAAAGTAAACATCCAAAGAGGTTTATGAATATAGGAAAAGAGATTAGAACGGATCCCCTAAATGTGTGTGATTGAGAGGCCAAGCGCTCGTCCATGTCTTTTACTCATCGAGCTACTCACATCATATGAGATCCTAAACATTATAATACTTTCGTCGTCATAAACCTTATTCCTAATTAGACTGTAATTAGAGTTTCTCAAGATATTCTTATTTCATAATTTGATTGTTACTTGATAAAATTTGCATTGTTACTAATTTGACAATATGAGTACGATGTCTGGTATATTTCCAAAGAAAAACAGGCCGATGAACAAATTTAACTGTCGCTACAGCAGTAGACAATGCCTTTGGGAGTTGGAGGAGGAGGAGGGGGGGTGGGGTGGGTGTGTGAATTATTATTCTTTTTTCGGTCTTTCCCACTCCTCATTTCCTTGATCATATATATGTTCAAATAATCTAAATTAGTTTTTCCAACAAATTCTACAGTTTCTTGTACCCCGCAAATTTCACATTACAGTCAACGTTTCAATCACAAATATGAAAAGAAAATGAGAAATATAATGATCAATTTGAATCCGACCCAGTACATTTTGGTAGGATCGTCGTTCATTATTTGGCCCTTCAAGTTTTCAAGTTGCTGATGAACATATATGACTCTGAAGGTGGCGCCAATATTTGCCGCAAACATAGCAAAATTCGTATCCACACCTACATATAAAAATGCAAAATAATACGATGACATAGTCAAATTTTCAAAGAATATTATCATATATGCTGATGAAAATCCAGTAATGTAATTTTTCTTGCGCTTTGGATTGAGTAGTGTTCACGAACTTCACATATTTTCTTTCCGTTTTCCAGTTTTATAGATATTAATCAACAGAAAATTAATAGCCTTTGGAGCTAAAACAAGTAGTAAGTACTTTAAACTGCCAAAGAAATAAACAAAAGTAAACCACTAGAACAGGCCAATATGTAATATATATGAAACAATCAGCAAGCAATAATCCTGAGCTAAAGAATCAATGTAAGCCATGTTTGAAGAACTGCATACAGAAAAGCATGCACTACTAAGCAAGAACAAGAACGAAATAAGTGAAAAAGAGCACTCCAAAGACAATAAAATGGGTATTTGAAAACTACATTAGTCAATATGAGATCAAAGACTTTACAATAACCAAAAACATAACTTTGTAAAGAAAAACCAAATAACAAAACAGGAATTAAATATGAATGGTTTGATAACCTCACGTGACCTTGTGACAATAAAAATGAAAAATTATATATACTTGAAAAAATGATTGCAGACCTGCATGTAATGTGTAAGCAGCCCTCATTCTTTTCCACAATGAACTTGCAAGTAGGACACCTCCTCCATTTATTCTTCTTAGCAAGCTCCAACACCATGATATCATCCCTCTCTCTTTCATCCTCATTCAAATTCTGAAACTCCCAGCACTCAATTCCCGCATGCCATGCAACCTTGCACTGAGCACAGAACATTCTCCAGCAATGCGGGCACCAGGTGACAGTCACCACCTCTTCTCCATCATCCACCAACATGGCGGAGCAGTCCTTAAAAGGGCAGTAAACCTTCTGAGACCCCAGAAACATTGATTCACAAAGTATAGTTTCCCACCTATCAAACACTTCCTTAGGAATAATTGACTTGCATGACTGTGGCTCCAACTCACCTTTGCACTTCACGTCAGGACACTTCACCACTGAAATATTTTCCTGAATTTTTGTCCCAACATATCTCCCAATGCAATCACAGCAAAACGTGTGGCTGCAGCCACTGCTTCTGAACATTTCTCCGGTTGATTTTACGTCCAAGCAGATCCCGCAAAAACCTTCAGAGGATTGTCCAGTTTCTTTTTCCTTCCCCTTCAACATTTTCATTACGGGTTCAACAACACCTTCCCCGATTTTCGGGGGCTGAGTAGTAGTATGGGGGCTTAATGAAGCAATTGCAGAGGACATTAGAGCCTCTTGAAGCTGCAACTCTTGTGCATATTTCTCATCTGAGATGGGAAATACTTCATCATCATCACGGAGAGCTGAAAAGTAGAACTCATCAACCAAAAGAAGAGTGTTATCATCAGAGCCTGATGATGATGATGTTCCCTCCATTACTAATTCTCTTTCAGATTCTGGCTTACGTTTCAACTCATAAACTCGTTATTTATTTGTATGCATGTAACTTCTACAAGGATTTGGATAGTCTCTCATCAGGCTCCAAGTACTTGGATAGAGGCATTAGAAAATTAATGAGTTCGGCTGTTGATTTCTTCTCGATTTCCCAAACGACTGGCACTTTGCTTCATGCGGTAACAGTTACATTTTTGTATTCTGTGCTTCTCATTTGTATAAATGTGTGTAAAAGTAAATATGCCTTTAATTTTTTCGAAAACAATTTAATGAATAAGTTTTTCATCTATAAGAGCATTTTCAATGGAGCGATGCAAATTTGAGATATAAAAAAAAAGGTTGTTTAATTGGCACTCCACAATCTTATAAATACATCCCACACTTAAAATTGTTGTTTTAAATTCCAATTTTAACCTTACTTCTACTGAAACCACCCCACATGTTCAAAACAACAATAACATTTCACCTAACTAACATCTCGCTCACCCTCCGCCACTTTGTCAATCCATGCTAAGCACTCCATCCCCTCACCTTCCCCTCCCCCTTCCCTCCATGTCGTTCTGCGAGGCCTTTAGCAGTTTGTAGAAGCTGCAATTTCAAACGTCATACTCAAGGGTGTCTACTTGATGGCTATTGGTAGGAAAACATATGGAAAGTGCTTCTGTAATATAAGATCGGCATATGTTTGGGTAAATAAAGTTATCAAGATCATCTTCTTGTAACAATTGAATATTTGAATTATTGAGATCAATGGAATTGCGTTAATGGTGGTGCATGTTGTTTGGTTGTTGCGAAGGGAATATGTGATGCATTTGTGGGTGCTGGGTTTTTTTTTTTTTTTTTTTTTTTTTTTTGCTTTTTCAAATTTAAATAAGGGTAAATGAGGTAGTTCAACAAGAATTCAAAAAAAAAAAAAAAAGGATGTATTCATAAGATTGTAGGGTGTCAATAAAAAAACTCTAAAAAAAAAATCATATTTGCATCTTTTTTTACACCAGAAGACATAAAAAATTATTTAGATTTAGGTTTTTATTCACCTTTTTGGGCCAAGATGTATATTTTAAATATTTTCATTGGAGAATTATCCGGCCAACCAAAAAAACAAAGTACACATTTCAAAGTGTTTTACATCTTCCATTGAAGATACCCTAATGCCACTGACTCATTGAGTTGATAGAATGTTGCTGTAAATTTCATTATAGTATTAACTTTGAAGAGTATTTTTAATCAGCATATACAAATTTGAGATAGAAAAACCATATTTACATTTATGGAACATGAATTATACTTCAATGGAAGAGATGTAAATTTGAGATCTCATTTACTTTTATCTCTTGAACAAGCACGACGACCCAGCTCCTAAAGATATAAAAGAAAATTAAATTTACATTTTTCGGCCGTGCTAGGTATTTTACATCATGTTCATTACAGAGCTTTCAGGGCAACATGAAATATGTAAAATGTCCATCCCAAGACATGTTTGCATATCCCATTGAAGGTGACCTACTGTTGCCAGAGCTTGTGTTTGTGTTCCATCCAAGATGGGATACTCAACACCCTTTAGGGAGTTGATTCCTTTTCCATTTATACAATCCAATGACTACAAATGGATGAGTGTGTGTCGGGGGGAAAACGAGCATTAAAATGATTTCCCCGTTCAAATCGGTGGCACAAGCAGGTATAGGAGATTAAAAAGACGGAATGTGTGCAGATCTAACAGCTCACATATCTAGGCCTTTATATGAAAAAGAAAAACTCATCGAATCAGCAGATTAAAAAGACGGAATGTGTTGATAGGTCAGTATAATCATAATCTTTCATTAAACGCTACATAAAGTCGTACATGTTCACAGAGATAGCGGCATTATATTACAACGACCCTTTCTGAATCATGGGATTTCTTAACTATCAACCTTAACAACCCCAAAGGGGAAACAGAAACAGACTGATACAAATGGTAGAGCTAAAAAGGGACAGAAATTTCCCACCCGAAACGAAATACCTACGCTAACTAGTATGCTCTACCAGACTTGCTGTTTTCTACCTTTGTCCTCCCCCCATCTCTGGTCTCCTATTTTAGCATCGTGCAATTAAGGCCTAATCAACCGTACAAATCAACTTCTCGTGCCAGATTGGGGAGGGAAGCAACCTCCAAATCAGAAAGCCAAAAGGAAAATGATATTAATTATGATAGTGTAGGAGCAAAATTGAATTACAGTGGCCGTGATACAGTTGAGCCTTGGGAAAATCCATTTGCAATTTTCTGTGGTTTCTTCTTGAAATTGCTGATGCTGCAATGTGGACATATGTACTCCAGTCCATCTGTTTTTGCATAATCCTGCAGAGTCGAAACAAAAATTTAACACATAAAAGCCGAATGAGTTGTTTTCTCAGCCACAAGGTGCTTACAAATTTTGGAATAGATACCTTAAAAGCACCAAGGCCCTGCCTTCTGTCGCAGCCAAAGTGAGCCCACTCACCGCATATTCCACAGTTTACCCAATCCCCTGCTGCACTACTGTAGAACAATATCCAATTTCATGAAAGCAGACATTAGCTAATACAATCATTTTATGCCAGTGGAGAAGAAAAAAATAAGACGGGATAAATGCAAACCTGTGACACAATAAGCAGCACTCTCCATCTACATCATCATGAGCCAATTCGTATTCTAGAAGGTAAGTTTCGTAGTGTCGTTTAAGTGTATTTCCAACACCCTGTGAAAAAAAGAATCAAGACTCACCTGTATCAATTGACCTGTTACAAGCTACTGAGTCTTACACATAATACGTCCCTATTCATCCGGTCATAATTATATACTATTTAGGTGTAGAATATAGATTTGGAAGAATCCCCAATTATTCTGAGGTTCAAGTACTATTCTCCCATAAGCATAAACCGTCTCACAATTTCGGTCCCACCCTTTCATTCTCTCTTACCTCTTTGCAGATGTTGCAGCATTAAAATACTTCAAAACTGGAAAACAAAACCAAAGGGAGATTATAGACATACAGTCATTCTATTGGTCATTGTGTAATTGCGCATTTTTGAGAAGATCTGTCCTTTCCAGTTGATGCCATTGCCAACATGAAAGCCTCCTCTTGTAACCACCTGACAAACACCTCAACTTTTCAATAACAAATTTTACAAAATTCCATCGTTAGTTATTTTAGTCACAACGTTGGCCTAATCCTGGCCAAGGAATTTGATATTTTCACCTCTTTATATAAGTTGTACAGGTCAAGACGCTTTCCATTGAGAATGGCATCTGGAAACTCAGCGAGTCCACCTTGGGGAATGAGTCGATTATGTCCTCGGAGAATTAGAAACTGCATTACATCCTTCAAAAACTCCTCCTGCTCAAGGGTGAAGTAAAAAAGCAAAACAAAGTATGTGAATAAGAAAGTAAAACCCCACAGGTTAAGCATATAGTTAAGAGTAACATTAAAAAAAAATTCATATTCATTGTACTATTATAATAGTGGAATTCCTCTCATGTTCGCACTTTACTTTTACTCCACAACATCGCCTTTATACCTTTGCTAATTCTTATTTTCCAAGGAAAACAACATCTTTTGATACAATTTTGGAAAAACGAAAAAAAGAGAAGAAAATTCCTGCTGCCAATTTAAAACTACCTATTTCCCATTTTGACTTCCCTATTTACAAACCTAATTACTTTCTTGACGGCTACTTTATTCTATGACCAACATGTATATTATTTTCTTATCACATGGTTACAAGCTACAGGAGAAAAAAAAATATCTGCAGCACATGGAGAGCATGGTAGTGCATGTATGTGGGTTAACACCTAAAATGTGGATATTTAATATAGTTGTGCATGTGTGTGGTTAATATATAGACTTGTTCAACACCTACAAATTCATTTAACACTTTAAGCAAAACATAGTTCACCTCTAAGCAAGAATGTATTGGGCTTCTACCACAACCATGTTTCTTTAATGGCAAAGGATTCAAGGAAATAATCTGCTTAGCCTGAGAAGAGCTTGAGTATGATTTTCGTTGTGTTGTAGGAGTTAATCCAACAATACTGAGCTTTGTGGGTGGAGGAGGAGGAGGCATATGAGCCTTGACTTGGCCTCCTTCATGCCCATCTACCTCAGACATTCCACAAAAGGGTGTCATTTTAGGACGACGAACATGAGGAATGGGCCTCATTGCGGCTATTTTCAATCTTTGCCTGGCTGGAAGTAAAGATGTGCTAACCCCATTCATTGCTCCAGCAACTCTGTTGTCTTCATCAATTTTAGAAGCAGGTAAACGTGGAAGCCCCTGGCTGTCAAGAGAACCCAGGCTTGTCTCTTGGCATGGTTGAGATCTCTTCCTACTAGGAGGAGGTGGTCTCAACCAAGTAGGAAGGCTGCTGAGAATCAAGTCGTTTGATTTACCATCTTTCCCCGGACTGGAACTGAAGAAAAGAAGGCGATCAGCATCATCTTTTTCAAAAGAAGCCACAGGTAATCCCTGAATGCTGGCAATGCCCAGTGCAACTAAACTGTGATAAGAAACATCAGGTGCGAGCTGCCTCAAAACCTGAAATTGCAGCCACAACAAATACAACAGTTGCATTGTATTAGAAAAAATGGTCCCTTTTTCTTCAACATAAAAAAAAGTCAACACTGAAGATTCCAAGCCAACAAGGTAAATTTGCTTTTCCACAAAGAATACTCCTTAGATAACCAGATTGTAGAACTAATAGCTTCCTAAACACTGATGTTGTAGCAATAAAAATAGAATCTCCATTTTCACGAGGCCCGTTCTTGGGCATGAGAATTAGATACCTCCTTTAACCAGTTAGCATACCCCCAATTTCTTGAATCCCCTCAACTAAGAGAGAGGAGAATTTGATTACTACTACAAAATGGGCAAGTGAGTGGTGACCAGCAGAATCAAAATGAACAAAAGGGGGCATCAAATTTTGGTGTCCCCGCAGTTCTTCAATATCATGCTAGCAAAGACCAAGATAGAGGAGATATAGATAAAACCTGTGAAGCCCATGCAGGAACCTTCATGTTAACTTCGAATACTGTAGCCCCACATGCAATTGACGCAGACTTTCGTGGTTCAGATAGAGGTGCTTTGGTTTCATCATCTTTGGGCAATGCACGTACAAGTTGACTCTCTTCGATAATTTCATGCTTTATATGATTCTCTAAGAGCTGAAAGTAAACAGGTAACAAGGTGTAAAGTTGAACAGCTCCCAATAACAGAATTTTTCCACACAAGTCCTTTAGGATTACCTGATCATCAAAGCAAGTTTGAGCACTGCCCGACACAAGAAGTGATATGTGCGCAGAACTACAAGTTGATACATCACATCGCATGGTCACGACACCACGAGAAAAAGTCCCAGCCTGAAGAGGCGGTGGAGGAGCACTAAAAACATTAAAAAGCATTCATTCATTAATTTTATTCACTCTAGGGCATAACTGCTGAACAAGTCCACATGGGGGAAATAAAAATAGAAAAGTACCGGCCAGTTTGAAAATTTAATGTAAAGCCGTTTCAAATACCAAATTGCAATAATATTTAAAACCTTTCTTATAAGGAACAAAACCATTAGAAAATGGCAACTAGTTTTCCAAACAAAGTCAACAGCATCCTTTCTCCACATGAACAGTTAATATTTTAACCAATAAGATGATGCAAACTACTATACTATTAAATAATTGCAAAACCCCAATCAAGCTACAATAAAAGAGCATCCACCACCATATACATCAACTATATAAAGGATCCCACATACCTAAATTTTCCATGAAGCTTGCTCCCACGCATCTGGAGCAACATAAACAATAAAATGAAGAAAAATAAGAACTCCTTGCACCGTAATGATACTAAGGGTAGTATGTTAGTTTTTGTTTAATTTTTTGATAAACATAAATAGAAAATTAGGAAAGTAATGTAAGGTAGTACTAATTATCATTTCTTCAATAAGTTTAATCGGGAATAAGCACTTTCTGGAAGGAAATATTCCCCTAATTAGAGCTATAGGAAAAAGAAACACAAATTGAATAGCCAAAATCACACTTACTTCAATGTTTAAGAGGGCATTGAGACCATCCTCCAAAGGTTCTAATAAGCTTGCATCCTGAAAATAATTCATCCCATAAGTCTATGGATGATTTGGTAGTATGTTCATTCCAGCCGGCTTTTGTGTGCATGTTTTCCTAACTGAAGAATAAACATTTAAACACCGGTAAAAAAGAAATATAGGCAAGCTTACCAATGTGGACGGCTCGCCACAAACAAGAAACCTCAAGGTCACATCATCATCATGTATCTTTATAGCAGGGAGAGTACCCAAGGAACCTTCTTCATTTTCTTCCATGTCTACCTCAGGAAGATCAACGTTGATTTTTATACGGTCACCAAGAAGACATGGCCCCAGCTCCGCACTAGATTTATATATGTTAGCAGGAACGAGATGGTTGTTTTCTACACAGTAAAGCCTAAAGGAAGCATATGCAAGTTGGAAAGCATCCCATGTATGAGTTGATGAACTGCAATCAACAAAACTGCAATTGTCAAGCCTGTTTAGTGCTTGTACAGAATATAGAAGCGTAACATGTCTAAACTAACGATGTTCATGCATATTGCACAGACAAACCATATAATCCAAATCAATGATGTTAGGTGTCTCTAGTGACGGTAACCAAACATTAACCAATTTTCTATATGTAACCAACATTACTGTGTGCAAACTGCAAATACATATACATGTGCACACCAAAACCCTTGATGCATGTGCTCAGATAAATGAATAGAAGGAGAAGTACCTCTGTACCACTGAAAGTAAAGCATGTCGAAAGTGGCAAGCAGCAAAGGAAGAAAATTCACTTCTCCAATATATCACATAAGGAATCCCCTGCAGATGAAACATCCATACTCAAATCACAATTTTCAACAAAACCATGTTACGCAAAAATAACGGGATTGTTCGGACGAAAAAAATAAATAAAAATGAACAGGTTTCCAGTTCTGAAACAAAAGTACAACACCCAAACAAGCCATTTCTCATTAATCCCTTGGTAGTGAACTCTGAGAGCGTACTTAATAAGCCTTACTAAAATTACCTTTGAGTGAATGGCTGCTGCCAATGTTGCACCATATGGAACCTCCAAATAAACCTGCATATATGTATTATATAAAGTTGAGCCCCATGTCAAATAAACTTCTAGCATGCAAAGAACAAACAGAAAACAGCATAGAAAAATAAACTAAAAAAGAAAGAAACATCAACCATAATTGGGGAAAGAACTGCAAACAGATTTCGACCACAAGAAATCATGCAACGCACACTTTCCACAAACATCATAAGGCATTTCCCATTTACCCACTCCTTGAGTTTTTCAATGTCTCTTGTCAAATGACTAAACCGGAGTTAAAAAATCACATGCCGCCATAAATATATACAAATAAGAAAGCAATTCACCAACCACGTCCCATGAAATATATTTTCCTTAATTCATCAATGCAAGAATGGAATAGGGGCATAGATCATGTATACAAACGTGGGATTTTGCAAGTTCAAGAAATTTAATACATACAGTTGTAGGCAATGTGGCACCAAAGATCTCAGATATAGCTTCAGGAGTCGACAAGTCGACATCTTCCCAGACAAGAGAACCAATTTCATTATTGCCAAGCTGTTCTCCTTGCAGGTATACAAGATTCGGCTTATATGCCTCAAGCATTTTACATAACTCTTCTTTGGTTGGCTTGGTCAGAGTTTGAACCTGCATTTTAAAGAGTCACATACAGGGCAAAATTAGAAACTATACCAAAACCAGGAATTCACCAAATAAGTTAAGAACAAGAAGATATTGGTAACAAAAGCATGCGCAACACATTTGATATTTAATATTCAGAAGATAATGGTAACGAAAGATTTTCACCTCCAAACGCCCTGAGGAAACCAACTCCGGAAACGGGTATCTGAGTCTATCATCTGCCGTGTCCTTATTACATTTCTCTTCAGAAATTTCCGCACAATTGACCACAAGCAGACTACAAGGGTGCTTTGAAGCTCCCTGAGAATGAAACATTATTTCCTGCAGGCTTCCACACAGTTGGCAAAGCAAAGTGGCTCAAGCTCCTCACAGAAGATTTAAAACCCGAAAACTATTGAAATCCCCTACACTATAACACTGAAGCCAGGCCACAACTTGGACCATAGCTTGGATCCCAATCACACCAACTTGATCAAATTTCACCTTGTAGCTAGCATTCAAGGAAGCATAAGCAAATCTACTAAGAGCGATCAAAATCCCTCCTCACAGAGCACTCTCAGAACCAAAATTTCCCCAGAAAGCCAGCATAACAAGATCCTGGAACCCAAAACAATACAAAACCCTATCTCAGAAGAAAAAACCTACAATGGCAACTATGAGCAAAATTAACCAACTTTTGCCTACTGATTGAAGCAAACTTGGGGCAAAATACCTCGATTCCAACCCAAAAACTGTTGAAATTAGAAAAATTAGCCGCCACCAAGATGAGAAAACGTGGGGAATCAACGAACCCGATAAAGAACAATGGAAAAATCACAAAATCTCACCGACCCAGATGAGGGAATTGAAGAACTCGAACAACCCAGATGAGGAATTTTGAAGAACCGACGACCCAAGTGAGTCCTTTAACTTCTACAATCACAAAAAAGCACAAAATAGACGAGTAAAGTATGAAAAGAGAACCCTAGGCCCGTAAAATCCAAATCCCCAAAAAGAAATTCGTATTAAAAAACAACCCCAACTTTTGTTAGGATTAATTTATTTATCTGTTTCTATGTATCGTAATCTAATTCACCAAAAATAAAATCAAAATTCTCACAGTCACCAAAATTTTAATAAAAATTTAAAAGTAATTAATATTCGCATTTGTTAAATAAGGTGGGTGCGTCAGAAATATGCATTCAAAACCTCATAAAGGTCAAACCCAAGAGAAAAACTTTGAAACCAATTAAAAGTCCTTTTGACGAACTTGACAAAGTAACAACCTTTGATTGCAACCATTGTGTTTAGTGTAACATTAACCCCAAAGACTCTAACTTTCGACGAAATCGAACAGTAAATTTTCATGTCCCATTGAGATTTCTTGGACTTTTTGTATTATTACCCACAAAGATTCGGAATTTGGGGAGGTACAGGTAACAACAAACAACAACGTTTTTTGATGTGGTCGCACATGTTCCAAAAGATAATCAAAGAAAAGCCCAGGATTTCTTTACTATATTTGTTTTTGTTTTGTTGTTTTGAATTGGATTTAATTTAATTCCTGTCAGATTCCTGTTGTGTTGGGTTTTGATTAAGATTTGTTTTCGTAATTCTTAATGTTTCTTTTGATTCATTAACGTTGATTGGGCGGATGAGGGGCTGATGTTCTTTGACCGACCGGAGCTTTTGCTTGATCGAGCTCTCATCCAATTCCCAGTCCCCACGAACATCTCGCTCCCACGCGCGCGGGTAAGGGCACACTCTCGCTCCCTGAGCCATCCTGAATTCCAGCTAGCATGCACCCAGAAATTAATCAAAAAACGGAAGAAAATAGACCAATTTTATTTGAACACATAATTTCACTCTACATCTAACTTAAAGCATTTTCAAAGAAATTATCAAAATATCCAAATAGATTTAACAGTCTTAAAAGTTAGGTACAAAATTTTCCAACCGATAAATCAAATCTGATGTGACATGACATGAAATAACAGCCGACGCCTTGTTATCAAATTTGATAGCAAAGTCAAATATTTTTAATTCATTATTAAACACTTTTCCATGTCGCCTATCCACCTTCTTTCAAAGCAAACTGAAAAAGACAAAAAAAAAAATTCTTCTTCTTCATCGTTTTTAATTCCTTTCACCTGGAATTCCAAAACCTTCGAACTTCTTCGTCTCTAACCATTTGCAGAGTCCCCCCAAAACCCTTCTCATCGCCCTTTCTCCCTCTTCGTCGTCGTCTTTTCTGTCTGCACCTCCGCTCGATCACTTACAGTGTCGGCCGGTCAAGCTCGTCTCCACTATTAAGATGGGATTTAGGTGGGGTGAGGTTTGGAATATCGGGAAGGGTTGGGGTTTGGGTCAACAGGGAAGAAGAAGTGGAAGGGGCTGGGATTTGGGTCAAGATGGGATTTGGGGGCTTCGAAGAGGTGGGTGAGATTTCTCTTCGATCTTGATCCACACAACCACAAAAGTTTAATTTCTGCAACACAAGATTGAAACAAGAAGGAATTGTGATTTAGGGTTTCACAATTGTAAAAGTTAATAATGATAAATAGGGAAAAAAAAAATGAATGCCAAATGATTCATTATTTATTTATATTTTTTGCTGAAATTGTAGAAGTTATTTATATTTTTAAAATATAAATATAAAATAAAAATTATAAAAATAATATAATATAATAAAATAATAGTTCAATTAAACATATCGGGTAGAGACTAAAATTTTAAAAGATGTCAAATTGTCAGATAGACCATCAAATTTAAATTTTATATTTAAAATTTGACATCTCCTTTGAAGATGCTCTTAAACTTTAAATATGAATTGTCATATTTGCCTTATTGTATAATTATCATCAAGTACAAACTAAAATTAACAATAAAACTAAAATTTATTAATAAAGCCACACTAATAATTGAATCCTCACCTTACATTCTATTGTAGCTAAAACCCTAAGACACTCACGGACAAAACCAAGCTATTTTTTATGGATGGAGAAGGATTATGAAATTTTGAAATCTTCAGCTAAGGTTTGAATATTTATGTGAGTTTTTTTGTTTGATTTTAATTATTTTTGTTTAGGGTTAAAAGTGTATTGCTTGCAAAAAGTACAATCACATTCGTACATAAATCTGCAGCTCGAATATAAAATCATCACTAGCATCAACTTTTATTACGCCATCTTCTATACATTGTGGACATGTTTAATTTTTAACAAGGTGACTAGTACTACTTGCTGTCAATGCACCTGCATCACTGCCCGGTTGCCCTAAACCCCTGGGACAATCCTTTCAGAAAGGAATCATCAGCCCACTAGCTAAATTTTCTCAAAGGCACCAGCAACTTTAGGATGCTCAACCGCGTTGGATTTCTAAGGTTGCATTCCATCAATCAAATAAACAATTCACATGAAGTGATTGTTGGCTTCATCTTCTTGATCAGGTCCAGTATGTGTACACCCATCCTCATACACTTCACACTGGCTATTAATAGAAAAGTTTGACAAACCATGGACGGAATGGAGCATAGAATAGCGTAGACGGGGATATGATCGAAACGAAGCGTATTCACTCTCTCCAATTTTATTTTTCTTGATAGTTGTACTGCTAGGGATAACTACTCCATTCATGATCCTCCATGCTGCACTCTCAATCTTCGTATAACAAGTTTTCATTTAATCAATTTAGTTTTGTATTGAATGGGTGTAAAGATAAATTTATATTTTGAATTGGGTTTGCAAGGGTAGTTCATGTAGTAAATTTGGGTTTAAAAAGATTTTGATAGTTTAATTATTTTTAATATAGGTGTAAAAAGTAAATTGGATGTAAAAAGAGGTTATACAAGTTCAAATAAAATTTCTGAAGAAAATATTAGTTTCAAGTAAGTCAGTCTCTGTTTTGAAAAGAAAGAAAAAGGGAGAAGAAAAGAAGAAGTCAATCTTTTATGCTCTCCGTAATTGTGGATATAACATTGAGAAAAAAATTGGATGGATTCCGTACACACAAGTCATAACTACTTCTACACATGCACCTTAACACGCTAAAGTAAAAAAACCAGTCTTTGTTATATGAGTAGTGTTACCCTTACCATATATTTATGTCATCTCTTTAATAGAAGTAGAGTTCACCAACATGTTTAGGTATCGTCTCTATTAGAAAAATAGTACAACAAATATATGGTTAGAGTAACGTTAGTTACATGATGGCCCACCAATATATTAGAGATTTTCCCATGTAATTAGGCAACATTAATCTCCAACTTTAAATCACAATATTGCGCTAATTAGATGAAACCACTAATTAAGCCACAAAAGACAGAACGACAACACTGGAAGGGCAAAACCCCATGAAAAACTTTGGACCAAAATTAACATTAGCTCCAAGATTTAAAATAAAAGAGCAAACAACGGTGGAAAGGCCGGCCGGTAGATAGATCAACACAATCATCTCACCAAACCAACTCAAAATATCCTTAATGCTGTTTTCATTTGTTTTTGAAAGAGTTACGGTGTTCATTGATGCAGAAATTCATACAAGAGGGTAGAGTGCATGTGGTCGCATTAAAATCTTGGCAGCACTTTTTAGTGATATTGTTGCAGTGAAGAATTAAACGCAAGAATTCGGGTACGGCAGTATTTATGTTAGGAGTTTCAAAGTGTCAATTGTCAAAGATTGCAAAGCAAAATAAGGAAGATTGATGCAACAAAGAACAAACAACAAAATACTTGCATAACGTGGATCACCAAAAATTGGGCCACATCCACGGGCGTTGACTGCAATTCTTAAAAATAATCACTCTCCTCTCGGCCGAAATCTCAATAAAGATTCTCAGTGCAAATGTTGAGCTGGAAATTATTGTGCATCGAAGCTCGTATTAGATCATAACAAATCAGTAACAGATAATATTGGAGAGCTGTCTTGACCTAAATATAGGCTCATTTTCAAAACCCACGTTAAACATGAGGACTTAATTTGTTTATAGAGGTCGTGACGTTCTTCAGTTGAAAATCTTTTGAGCAGCCACTGGAAAATGTCATGAACGTTGAACATTGATTGGCTAGTGTACTTTTACCTAATATATTTTTGTTAATCTTCTATAATTATTAATATGCACACTAAAAATATTAATCTTGAGAAGCCAATGAAACGAAGTAAAAGATAAATAATGAATGGCAGCAACAAGCAAAGATCTTCTGCTTATTAGAACCAAAGAACAAATACAAGAGTTTCTGCAATGCAACACTAGAGAGCTTTCACAATTCAGGGAGAATTCTAATTTGATTGAATAACATTTGTGGCTATTAAATAGCCTTACAATGAAACTGAAAAGAGATAACAACTGCCCACGATTTCACAGCTCCTGGGATCGTGGTAAAGACTACGTCAAAACAGAAAATGCATACTTGTGCCTTAAGAATAGGGATTATTGAATAACAACCCTAAAAGCTAGGAACCCTAGCAATAATAGAAAACCCTAATAACTTTAACATCCTCCCTTAAACTGAATACCTCAAACATTCAGTTTACTTCTGAAAACTTGCAAACGCCCAGTAATCCTCGCAACTTCAAGAAAACATCACCCTTCAAAGGTTTTGTGAAAATATCTGCAATTTGTTCTAGAGTTGAACACTGCACCAGCTCCAGAACTCCACTTTTAACTAAGTCTCGAAGAAAATGAATCCTTACATCAATATGCTTACTACGACCCTGCATCACAGGATTCCTTGAAAGTTGGATTGTTGAGACATTATCACAATACACTAGAATGGGACCATTTTGTTCCTGATCAAGACTATTCAGAATTCTTCTTAACCATACGACTTGACAAGCACTCGATGTTGCAGCTATGAACTCCGCTTCAATAGTGGATAAGGTTACAACTGGCTGTTTCTTTGAGGACCAAGAAACAGCCCCTGAACTTATTATAAACACATAACCTGAGGTGCTCTTTCTATCGTCTTGATCACCTGCATAATCGATATCCGTATATCCAGTAAGCCCCTCAGTTCCTCCTTTTTTGTAGAATATCCCTAAATCAACAGTCTCTTTTACATACCTCAGAGCTCTTTTTATTGCCTGCATATGAGACTCAGTTGGACGTTCCATGTATCGACTTATCAAACTTACAATAAACATTAGATCAGGTCATGTAGCTGTTAGGTACATGAGACTCCCCACCATCTGCTTATAGACAGTGTTGTCCACCTCAATACCTCCCTCATCCTTCGTAAGTTTAAAGCCAGGAACCACAGGATTTAGTACTGGGTTACATTGATCCATGTTGAATCTTTCTAAGACTTCCTGAGCATATTTTCATTGACTGATGAAGATCCCTCCAGAACTTTGATTTACTTCAATACCAAGAAAGTATCTCATTTTTCCAAGATCAGTCATGTCGAATTCATCCATCATCGATTTTTTAAATTGTTCAAACATTGCATAATCATTGCCAGTAAAGATGAGATCATCAACATAGAGACATATTATTAAGATCTTACCTCCTTTTACTGACTTGATGAACAAAGTATGCTCATAAGGGCACTTGTTGAATCCTTCCTTTATGAAATATGACTCTATACAACTGTACCAGGCTCGGGGGGCCTGTTTCAGTCCATATAAAGCCTTCTTGAGTCGATACACCTTTGACTCTTGGCCCTTCTGTTCATATCCCAGTGGCTGATCAACAAACACCTCTTCATCAATCTCCTCATGCAGAAATGCAGATTTAACATCAAGCTGGTAGATCACCCAATTCCTTTGTGCAACGAGAGAGATGACGATTCGAATGGTATCTAAGCGAGCTACTGGTGCAAACACCTCTGCATAGTCAATTCCATATTGTTGACAGTAGCCCTTGGCAACCAAACGAGCTTTGTACTTGTCCACTTTGCCATTCTCATTCGGCTTTGTCTTAAACACCCACTTCAACCCAATAGTTTTCCCTCCTGGTGGTAGCTCTATCAATTCCCACGTATTGTTTTTCTCTATGGCCTGTATTTCTTGATCCATAGCATGTTTCCACTTCTCAGACTTCACTGCATCTTCAAAGGTAATGGAATCTTGTGTAATACATAACACCCAGTGAGCCATGCTAGCACCCTCCTCATCAGATAAGCCTTGACCCGTCTCATAATCTCTCATCCACACTGGTGGTCTTCGAATTCGTCCCTCGTGGGGTGAACTCTCATCACTTTGCATGTCCTATTCAACCAATAAGTCACTTGAATCCGAATCAAGTTCAGTTTCTCCCACAGCTTCATCTTCATCAGACTCGGGGTCATTCTCATCCCTTGATGAGTTATTCTCTTCATCAGTGTCTGATAGGAGCATATTTATGCGACTTAAATGGCTTGTTCTCGTACATTTACGTTATGTTTCTTTAGTTATTTTAGTACTTTAAGCTATTTTCGTGTGTTTGTAGGTCCAAAGGGCTAAAGGAGCAAAAAGATGCATTTTGGAGACTTTTGGAGCACTTTTGGGCTAAGGACGGATAGCTTATGCTTGAAGCCAAAGTGTTGGACGAAATTGAAGACCTAATTGGAGCCAAAGTGTTGGAACCTTGTTCTCTTTAGTTTTAGGACATTTAAACCTTTCCTAATCCCAATCATGCCATGCATAACACACATCCATTCTAACACATTGTCATTGCACATGCATTTCCTTCATTAGTTAACCCACATGCATTTATCACTTATCATCACCACATATCATATCACTTAATCACTTATCACTTATCATCACCACTTAACCACTTATCATATCATAACCACATATCATATCACTTATCACTTATCACTTAACATAACATCCACCTACTTCACCTACAACATCCACCTACTTCACCTACAACATCCACCCACTTCACCTACAACATCCACCTACTTCACCTACAAATGACATAGCCATATGTTCCCTCCACTACTCCTATAAATACCCTTGCATTCATTCATTCATGGACATCTCATTTTTATACACAACACATTACAAACACATTCTCCCTTCCCTAGCCGTGAGCTTCCCATCTCTCCCCTTATAATCCAAACACCATTTTTCCATTCCACACTTCCATCCCCCAAACCAATTATCCCTAGACCTTATGCTACAATAAAGAGGAAGAGAAGAGGGCCTAAACGTTCATACAATTCAAGTTTGAGTTGTTGGAATGTTTAGGCGTTTCTTTGATTTCAATGTTTAATTTCAATTCTCTTTGTTTTGTATGAGGAACTAAACCCCCCTTTAGCTTGGGGGTGATTCGAAATTATGTTTATGTTTGTAATATGATTTGATTACTTTTAATTACGTTTCATAAATTGTGAATTCAATTTGTTTAACTGTTTGATGGATAACCTATTTATGTATGTTTATTAAGAATGAACGCTTAATTTTCATGCATGAATTTGACGCTAGAATATAAGTGAGTTTCACGTAATAGTTATGAACTTATATTCACAAGTAGTGGAGGTTGCTTATAAACAATCGCGTTAAACAAATTCTTGGCATAAGTTTCATGCAATCATAGTAACGAATGCCTCGTCAACACTTATAGTTTTCATGATGCTTAATGATTCTTGCTTGTATCTCTATTATGCAATTCATGTAGGGAACTTGTGAGGAATGCTTTGGGTTGTCGTATGCAATCATCCAATTCATTAACTTAAGGAAAACTTGACGGTTAATTTAAGCGGACCTAATTAACCCGGGGTGTTGAGAATTCATGGTTTATTGAAATACAATTAGAAATCATTTTATTATGCAAGTGTAACATGTATGGAGATGAACCCCTTAGCTAGCCATACCATCCATTCATTTCCGTCAATTTCATATTTACAATTTGTTTTCTTTACAATCTATCCATTTTAGTTTAAATTCGTCCAAAATCAATCCCCCCATATTTCGTTTAAGTCTTAGTCTTAATCTTTCTTATTTTTAGTTTTGAATTCTTCGAGTTTAGTATAGTGTTTTAGTTTGTGTTTTTATGTTTTTGAGTCAGTTTCCAAGAGATTTGCAATCCCTCCTAATCCCCGGTCCAGAACGATCCCTACTTATACTTATACTACAATTGTCAAAAAGAGGGTTTAATTTGTGTGCGTATAAATCACGCATCAAATTTTGGCGCCGTTGCCGGGGATTAGCAACTTTGCTAATCCCTTGGTTCTTTTCTTTTTTTTTGGTTTAGTTGTTTTCGTTTTAGTTTCTAACTTAATGTTGTTTTCTTTGTTTGTTGTTACTTTTGATATTTGATTTAGTTCTCTTTCTTTGATTTTAGGTACTAGAGAAGTAAGATATGGATTTTGCTAGCATTCAAGCTCAATTGGCAAATCTTACTTCTAAATTGTCGCCGTATGCCGAAAGGACCACAATGCAGAGTGTCCCTACATTTGGTGCTTCATATAGGCAAGGATTTCAAGCCAATCAATGTCCACAAAGAGATTGGAGGGATCATTCAAACTCTATATGGTGGGAAGATCAACAAGTTCAACGTGAAGCATATTGGCAACCATATGAGGAGTTCTATTCAAGACCTATGCAGCCACCACAACTTCATATGCAATATGCTCAATTAAATTCAAGTTCGCCAATAGATTATAATCAAATTCTTAATGAAATAAATTCTTTGGCGCAGGGGTCACAAAATCAAGCCAAGGAGGCTCAACAAGAAGCATATTGGCAACCATATGAGGAGTTCAATACAACACCTATGCAGCCACCACAACCTCCCCCACAACAATTCCAATCAAGTTCAAGTATGTCCATGGATAATGATAAAAATTTTCAATTACTAACCTCTTTGGCGCAGGGGTCACAAAATCAAGCCAAGGAGTTGGGTAAATTGGACGAGCAATTTGGGCAGATTATGGAGTTCATGAAACAAATTCAAGAGCAAAGTGAACTCTCCAACTCAACTATTGAAAACTCGAAGGAAGATTTTGAAATCCATAATGCTATCACTTTGGGAAGTACTATAGAGGTTGGAGCTGACCTAAAAATGTCCAAACATAGCCTAGAAGTGGATGAAGAGCTGCTAATTGAGGAGGAGGAAGAAGACATGCACACGGCAAGGGTAGAACAACCCTTGCCGCAGCCCCCTAAGCCCTCTAAACCACCCACCACCAGTAAGGACGTCCCAATTCCATGTTATTCTGATGTTATTCCACCCAATGTCCCTTTTCCTAGCAGGTTTTTGATTCCCAACCAAGAAGAGAGTAAAAAGGACATCGTGGAAGCCTTCCCAAAGGTGCAAAATGCTATTCAAATTCTTGGTGCAACACAGCAAGTTTTAGATGGTGTTGAATTCTTCAAAGGACTTTGTACACCAAGAAGAATGATTCAAGAGAAGGTAGTGGCTGGAGAAGATGTAGAAGGCATCAAAGAGGACATATTTGAAACCACAATTCCCAAGGAAGTTGGATTTTATGACACGGGACAAGTCATAACTTTCGAAGGGGTGTTTATTCTGGAGTTCATTTTGGAGCACACAGGTAAGCCGCCTCCCCGAATTTCAATTTTCTTTTATACTAACATGTGGTTAATGATCCAGGCACCCACTTTAGAATTTGAACCAATGCCGGTTCACTTCAAGTATCACCTTCCATTCAAGGACCAATTCCATGCCGTTTGATTTTATTTATGTAAAAAAAAAAAAAAAAAAAAAAAAAAAAAAAAAAACATGGCAGAATGATGGAGCTTCACAAAGGGCGTTTACTTGAAGCCCCACTACTGGGCAAAACTCTAGAAGCAGGAGGCATAGATGCGGAAGGCATCGGAGCGGAAGGCATCGGGGCGGAAGGTATCAAAGAAGAGGCCTCAATACTTGGCCAAACGCTGGATGAGCCCGGAAAAATGTGCCTCTGGAAGTAAGCCGCAAGCCTTTGACGGTCAGTTTGACGGTCACTTTGCATCCGACCATTGGATTCTTGTAGCTCATCAAGCTTCCTCTTCATACCCGTCGAATAGTTGTTGGCAAGCACGTGCAAACTTCTATTCTCGTACTTAAGCAGTTTGATCTCCTGCTTGAGATTTTCCACCTCTGCCATCAAAGATACCACCTGACGGGAGCGGGCAAGCAGGCGTTGGCCCATGTTGGACACAGAACTCGCACACTGAACACTAAGTGCGAGGGATTCTTGAACGGCCAACTCATCAGACCGTCCTGACAGCAGCCTACTATCTTTTGGAGTAAGGAGGTTCCTAGCTATTATTGTAGCTGTTGTGGCGTCCTGCATCACAGAGTCTTCACCTGAAAGAGGACCGTTAGAAGATAAGAAAGAAGGGCGCCATACGTTACCTTGACGCGGCGCGACCGTATCACTGCTGAGACTCAATTCTAAGCTAAGGTTCGATGGGTTTGCCATTTTTCAAAAGTGTTCAAAGAGATGGGGTGGATGGAGTTAATTCTCAAAGGGCCGGAGTCGATTTTCAAGAATGGGAATTCTTCAGAGTGTGTTTGTTGTGGTGATCGATAGCTCTATAAGAAGCCAAGGCGACGCGTCCACCAATTCGAAAAGCCGGAATTTCCGGCGTAATTTAGGCGACGCGTTCTCTGCTTTTCAGAAGACGCGTTCAACTTTGTCAAAAGATTTCTGACAAAGCTGAAAACACGTGGAGGCCATCATCGCAACTACACATCTTTAGCCGACAAAGCGCAAAGTTCGGCGACGCTTTCTCTGCTTTTCAGAAGACGTGTGCAGCTTTGTCAAAAGGAGCCGCATCTGCACTACCACGTGTCGTTCAGAAAGCGAAGGGGCGTCGTTCAGAAATCGAAGGGGCGCCTGCTCAGAAATCGAAAAGGCGTATTCAAAGATCGAAGAGGCGCCACTATTTCAAAAAGCCGGATTTGCGGGATCAAAACGTTTGTCGACAAGGGTAAAAAGTACCACCACTTGATATTATCTCTATATATGTCGACCTTCGTCTTTTATGGCAGGGCAAACCTGAAGAAAATGCCCAACTCTCCCTCACCTCTGAGGGCGCACTCCCAGCAAAGCCTTTCGAAATACTCAATTCTTTCTTCTTCCCCAAAGATGATACCAGATGCCTGGAGTACATATGACCCAGGAGGAAACGGCGGATTGAAGCATGTGCTGATTCATTCACCGTTTCTTCAAAGCAAAGGTATCTCATATCATCAAGGTCAAAAGCAAAAATATCTCATATCATGCTCTTTCCCTGTCTTTTTCTTTGTCCTTGTTCTTACTTGCATGGCAAAGTAAAAGAAGCAATCAGCCGGCACTTGGAGTCAGTCTACCGATCTGGAGCCAACTGCCCGAAATCTATTCCTGATTGCTTACCTAGCGTTGCTCTCGAGTAGTCATCTTCAACGGTTGATACACTTCCAGAGAAGGGACCACTCCTGCAAAGATTGAACAAAGAAACAGATAACAGGAGGAAGCTCAGACCTTCGGGGGAGACCCTAAAAGGAATCCTGCTGCCCAGTTCAAGAGTAGCACAAAGGAAAATCAACGATGGGCGGAAACCAGTTCAAGAGTAAGCCTGTGGAATCACAAAGATCAAAGCCTCAATGCAATCACCAAGGAGAAGAGGGAATTTACACTCCATAACCAGATTTGCGTCCCTAAACTCTTCTCTTTGTTAATTACATTCTGCCATGTTTAGTATGTTTAAATGTTTTTTGTGTGTTTACTTATGTTTTGTGTGAACCATATGCTTAAAACATTGAGGACAATGTTTGATTTAAGTGTGGGGGGGTAACTAAGTTTATTTAATGCAAATTCGTGGGATTTTATCACCCATAACTTCAAATGTTGTTCCTTGCTGTTTTAAGGTGTTTTTAAGTTGTTTTAGAGTGTTTTAGTGTGTTTTGTTTTATAACTCCGAAAATCACATAAAAATTTGAAAAACTTGTTTTAAAAACCCTAAAAAGAGTGTTTTGAGTCGTTTTTGTGTGTTTGTGTCTTAGGGTACCTTCCAACACAATGATAAGGATTTGGTTTATAATTGCATGACGGTTAGAAAGAGTTATAAACATAGAGAAAAGTTTGATTTACTCTTGGTATATGCTTGGTTATGGTTATAATGTATGACTTCACATGCAATCATAAAAGAAAAAAATTCGTTTTTGTAACATGCTTGAAGGAAGGAACTCAAACAAACGCTACAACCCTGAGAGACTTGAGCCTATAACGTTCTTTGGAGAGTATAATCTGTGATTTCTTGTTTTCTAAAGTCACTGCATGATCTCATTATTCTTTGCTTGGTTACTACTTAGAAGGCGTTTCATCATATAGTTCCAAATGCTAGAACTCATGCCCATTTCATTCAAAGCATGTTATTGATTTGCATAACACATATTCAAGAAGAAGTTGTGTAGTGACCACCACCATAGCCAAATAGCCTTACTTCCCATACTTCGTATATGTTGTAAGTTTTAACCCCGTTGAGCCTCGTTTTGCCTTTATTCCTTGTTTACCCACATCACCCCTTACCTAGCTTAGAGTAGGACTTTCCTATACCCTTGTTCTTAAAGTTTAGTGAGCATGACTTAAATGAATTCCTTTTGAGTTACATTATGCAAGAAAATGAGTGTGGGGGAGTAAAAGTTTGTTCTTACGTTTATATGTATGTTTTGAGATTCAAAAGAAAAAGAAGAAAAGAAAAAAAAAAAAAAAAAAAAAAAAAAGAGTGAAAATAAGTAAGAATGAACTCACGAGCGTTGATGGTTGAAGAAAGGGTCCAAAAAGTTGAATATGGCCCTAAGTTTTGTGTGATTTTCCCTTGGGTGTTCAAAGTTGACTTCTGCGTTCTTAAGGGAATTCTAAGTGTCTAATTCAATACTTTGCTCACTATTGCTTTAAGAATGTTTGTTTATCCTTCACCTTTCATTGTTAGCCAATACCCTAGCCCCGTTACTACCCTTTGACTTCTATATTGAGTGTTATGTATTTCAATTGTGGAGTTTGAACTTGGTATGAGCTTATGGTGTCACTGGTTCTCGCGTCTAAGTAGTAGCATTCCATTCATGAGATCATATCTAAACATGCTTATTAACTCCAGAAAATGTTTTCCTTATTATAACATATGTGAGTGTTCGTCTACATGTTTACATCAATCTTCTCACATATACCTAGTGTAGGGTGTGTAGTCAGAAAATCTGTGTGAAAAACGAGAGTACATCTAGTAAAAAATTGAGGGAATTCTCTAAAGGCATGTTACTACATTTGAAATGTGTTTTAATTGCTTAATTGTGAACTAGTATGTGGTGACTATGATTAAGAATGTACTTAAGTGTAAAGATGGCTCAAATCTATGAGAATAATGATTTTTAACTTGTCATGTGCATTGGAAGTCCCTGATACGATTGTTGGAAGGTGTAGGTTGTGTTTTGTTCTTTTTGTTTTGTTTTTCTGTTTTGCTCGAGGACTAGCAAAAGCTAAGTGTGGGGGTATTTGATAGGAGCATATTTATGCGACTTAAATGGCTTGTTCTCGTACATTTACGTTATGTTTCTTTAGTTATTTTAGTACTTTAAGCTATTTTCGTGTGTTTGTAGGTCCAAAGGGCTAAAGGAGCAAAAAGATGCATTTTGGAGACTTTTGGAGCACTTTTGGGCTAAGGACGGATAGCTTATGCTTGAAGCCAAAGTGTTGGACGAAATTGAAGACCTAATTGGAGCCAAAGTGTTGGAACCTTGTTCTCTTTAGTTTTAGGACATTTAAACCTTTCCTAATCCCAATCATGCCATGCATAACACACATCCATTCTAACACATTGTCATTGCACATGCATTTCCTTCATTAGTTAACCCACATGCACTTATCACTTATCATCACCACATATCATATCACTTAATCACTTATCACTTATCATCACCACTTAACCACTTATCATATCATAACCACATATCATATCACTTATCACTTATCACTTAACATAACATCCACCTACTTCACCTACAACATCCACCTACTTCACCTACAACATCCACCCACTTCACCTACAACATCCACCTACTTCACCTACAAATGACATAGCCATATGTTCCCTCCACTACTCCTATAAATACCCTTGCATTCATTCATTCATGGACATCTCATTTTTATACACAACACATTACAAACACATTCTCCCTTCCCTAGCCGTGAGCTTCCCATCTCTCCCCTTATAATCCAAACACCATTTTTCCATTCCACACTTCCATCCCCCAAACCAATTATCCCTAGACCTTATGCTACAATAAAGAGGAAGAGAAGAGGGCCTAAACGTTCATACAATTCAAGTTTGAGTTGTTGGAATGTTTAGGCGTTTCTTTGATTTCAATGTTTAATTTCAATTCTCTTTGTTTTGTATGAGGAACTAAACCCCCCTTTAGCTTGGGGGTGATTCGAAATTATGTTTATGTTTGTAATATGATTTGATTACTTTTAATTACGTTTCATAAATTGTGAATTCAATTTGTTTAACTGTTTGATTGATAACCTATTTATGTATGTTTATTAAGAATGAACGCTTAATTTTCATGCATGAATTTGACGCTAGAATATAAGTGAGTTTCACGTAATAGTTATGAACTTATATTCACAAGTAGTGGAGGTTGCTTATAAACAATCGCGTTAAACAAATTCTTGGCATAAGTTTCATGCAATCATAGTAACGAATGCCTCGTCAACACTTATAGTTTTCATGATGCTTAATGATTCTTGCTTGTATCTCTATTATGCAATTCATGTAGGGAACTTGTGAGGAATGCTTTGGGTTGTCGTATGCAATCATCCAATTCATTAACTTAAGGAAAACTTGACGGTTAATTTAAGCGGACCTAATTAACCCGGGGTGTTGAGAATTCATGGTTTATTGAAATACAATTAGAAATCATTTTATTATGCAAGTGTAACATGTATGGAGATGAACCCCTTAGCTAGCCATACCATCCATTCATTTCCGTCAATTTCATATTTACAATTTGTTTTCTTTACAATCTATCCATTTTAGTTTAAATTCGTCCAAAATCAATCCCCCCATATTTCGTTTAAGTCTTAGTCTTAATCTTTCTTATTTTTAGTTTTGAATTCTTCGAGTTTAGTATAGTGTTTTAGTTTGTGTTTTTACGTTTTTGAGTCAGTTTCCAAGAGATTTGCAATCCCTCCTAATCCCCGGTCCAGAACGATCCCTACTTATACTTATACTACAATTGTCAAAAAGAGGGTTTAATTTGTGTGCGTATAAATCACGCATCAGTGTCCCACTCAAGTTCTGTCACTATGGCTTCCTTGTGACTGTCTCCCCATTTCCACTGTTGATCCTCTTCAAGCACAACATCTCGACTAATAATTATTTTCTGCGAAACAGGTTCATACAGTCGATATGCTTTAGATTCTTCACTCACCCCAAGCAAGATACACTTACAGCTTTTGGCATCAAGCTTCACCCTTCTATTGTCAGGGACATGAGCATGTGCAATGCAACCAAAAATCCTGAAATGATCCACAGATGGTTTGTGTCCATTCCAAGCCTCCTCCGGTGTTTTGTTCTTTACAGCAAGAGTAGGGCATCGATTCAACACATGCACCGTCCAATTCACCGCTTCAGGCCAGAAAGTTTTAGGGATTTGTTTTACTGACAGCATGTTTCACACCATGTTCATGATGGTGCGATTATTCCTTTCTGCAACACCATTCTGTTGGGAAGTATAAGCTGGAGTTAGTTGCCTGTGAATTCCATTCTCAAGACAGAAGTTTGCAAACTCATGCGAGATGAATTCTCCTCCTCGATCAGTCCTCAGACTTCTTATAAATACTCCAGTCTTTTTTTCAACCCATGCCTTGTAGGATTTGAATACACCAAAAGCTTCTGACTTTTCTACCAAAAAATAAACTCATGTTTTTCTGCTGAAATCATCAATAAACGTAATAAGATACCTTTTATTGATGTTTGAAGTAGGGTTTATTGGCCCGCATATGTCTGCATAAATCAGTTGAAGGATCTCGGAGGCTCTCCATAGGCTTTCTTTGGGAAATGGATCTCGATGTTGTCTTCCTACCAAACAATCTTCACACACCCTTTGAGAGGCTATGAACTGAGACAATCCTCTCACCATGTTCTTCTGTTGTAGTACTTTCATCCGGTTCCAACTGAAAGGCTATGAACTGAGGCAATCTTCTCACCGTTTCAGCCTGTTTCATCCTTTGTTCGTGGACCAGTAGACTGCTTTGAAGCTCATCAATGGATAAGGTGTCCAGATCGTTAGATTCCTCGATGGAACAAACCACATAGTCAAATTTTGAAATCATGGATCTCAAAATTTTCTCTATGATTACCACATCATCCATCTTCTCCCCATGAGTCCTCATCTTGTGTGCTATGGCAAGTGTTCTCCCAAAATAATCATTGATTGTTTCTCCATTCTTCATATGGAGTACCTCGAATTCCTTGCGCAGAGCCTGCAACTGAGCACGTTTTACACGTGCAGTTCCTTGATATTTTTGCTTCAAAGAGTCCCATATATCTTTCGCAGTATCCTTCTTCAGGATAGTCTCCAATATTGATCGATCTATGACTTGAAACAAATAGTTCTTCGCCTTCAAGTCCTTCAGCTTCAGTTCATCCAGAGTCTTCTTCTGTACTTCACTGGATTTTGACCCTTCTGCTGCAGCAGTAATTTCATTCTCCACCAGGTTCCAATACTCTTTGGAACGAAGAAAGTTTTCCATCAGCATACTCCAATGGTCGTAATGACCATCGAACCTTGGAATAGCTGATTGCACGAAATTGTTCTCGGACGCCATGTTTGTTTCTTCACTCTAGCACCTAGGTTGCAAGCTGTTGATCAGGCCCCGTATCGGGGCTCTGATACCAGATTATCACATCCCGGCCCGGGGTGGATCACTTCCCAGCCCCACTCCGCCACCGTAGCACGATATTGTCCGCTTTGGGCTTACCATTCCCTCACGGTTTTGTTTTTGGGAACTCACGAGCAACTTCCCAGTGGGTCACCCATCATGGGATTGCTCTAGCCCCCTTCTCGCTTAACTTTGGAGTTCCTACGGAACCTGAAGCCAGTGAGCTCCCAAAAGGCCTCGTGCTAAGTAGGGATGAGAATATACATATAAGGATCATTCCCCTGGGCGATGTGGGATGTCACAATCCACCCCCTTAAGGGCCCGACGTCCTCGTCGGCACACACGACCAGGGTTAGGCTCTGATACCAAATGTTAGAACCAAAGAACAAACACAAGAGTTTCTGCAATGCAACACTAGAGAGCTTTCACAATTTAGGGAGAATTCTAATTTGATTGAATAACATTTATGGCTATTAAATAGCCTTACAATGAAACTGAAAAGAGATAACAACTGCCCACGATTTCACAGCTCCTGGGATCATGGTAAAGACTACGTCAAAACAGAAAATGCATACTTATCCCTTAAGAATAGGGATTATTGAATAACAACCCTAAAAGCTAGGAACCCTAGCAATAACAGAAAACCCTAATAACTTTAACACTGCTCTCTCTACACGCTTTGTGCACTCCTATATGGAGTGGGTTTTGTGCTAGAATTGTGTATGAGATTGGGACCTAAGTCTTATACTTACAAGTGAGAGTATTAAGTTTTTTTCCCATAAAAAAAAG
This sequence comes from Pyrus communis, assembly GCF_963583255.1. Lineage (NCBI taxonomy): Eukaryota > Viridiplantae > Streptophyta > Magnoliopsida > Rosales > Rosaceae > Pyrus > Pyrus communis. The sequence goes on along the minus strand of NC_084809.1, from coordinate 11,041,178 downwards.
CCCGTCATTACATATCTTAGCACCTCGAGAATCCATGACTTGATAAGATAGATATTTCCATTAATTATTGTTTTACTTCGCCGTCAGGGAATCCGAAATAATCAAATATTACAATTATATACCTGATTGAACTAATGCAGAAATCCAAGCTTGGTGAAGTTGAAGTGTTCATTGTTTCAGGCCTAGTCGTGTACACAACACAGATTTGATCACTTTTGCCTTCATAAAAAATTTCAACATTTTCATTGCAGTCCAGCATTTTTTAGCAACCCTTATTACAGTTATTAATGAATCATATTAGCATTATGAGCATACGTATCATTGATTGACTTTCGTTCAGCGGTTAATTAAAAGCATGTAGTCCAATGTTAATAACTTTTGTATTGGTGCTTCAATCTGACCGACACATTCGTCTTTGAGATCACAAAACTTAACCATATTCTTGTAATTTTCAGAATCAAGAGTAGAAAATTGATGCAACCATAAATTGGATATAGACGTATAGTGAAGAAAGAATACAACTAAAGAACATAATCTTTTTTTTTTTTTTTTTTGTTTGTTCAATGGGCGATTACTACATAATACAAAGTCCAAAAAGACGTCGTATATCGATCCTAGGCAGGCTTTAATAAGGACTAACATACATGACGCCACTTTGACAAGCAGAGTTGATGGATTGCGCTACAACATTTACCAACAAATACAGATATTCAAACTTCAAAGAAAACAGAACATTATCTTCTTCTTCAATTAATATATACATAGGTTCGGTCAGTACTGGACAAAGCTGCACATATACCAAAACGTTGATATCAAAATATCATTTTTCTGGTCAATTGATAAAATAATAAATCTGATGTAAAATATCTTAGGGTCCCAAACGTATTGTTGTTATTTTTGCTGCTGCCTCCAATAAGAGTTTTCGATTTATCATAACAGACAAGAAAAGAAAGCGATAAGGCAAGAAAGCGAAGTGATATTTATCTCAAAACAGAAAGGGATACAAATCAAAATTAATCTCATGATAATTGTAATAATAATTCCTCTTTACTTTCCTTTTTTTTCGGTTGCAAAATTAATATATATCTTTAACTACAAACAATCCGATTAACGACTCGTTCCATTAATTTTTCTCCTGCTTTGCTGCTTTGCAGTGTTAATTAACAAGAACAAGAAAGATCAAAATTAAAAACAAAAAAATTAAACTATATATAGGGCTAAAGTGCAAATATCTTTCTGTGATGTGTGGTTTTCTCTTGTTGTAGATGTACATCTTCGAAGACATTAGTGTTGTGAGAGGCCGCGCCACGTCTACTAGTGTTAGTATTACTACTCTTAGGAGTGTTGCAACGATAAAGGTCACGCCTATAAGATTTTAGCATTTGCTTGGTAGAAGCCTCTAATTCTCTCCTGTCATCAATAACAATCTGCCTGTTCCTGCACTCTATACTGCAAAAACCTAGATCACCTCTGCATTCAAATATTAGAGTCGCAAACTGTATCAGTAATTGATATCATAACCTTTATTAATATAGTAATACTATCTTATGCTGGTAACAATATTATATGACAAGCAACTAAGGGTGTGCATAACATAATTTAAATATTAGAGTTTTTTTTTTATTTAAAGAATAATAATTTACGAAAAATAATTTCTACACCCCATTCTTCTCCCTAGTTATTTTTTATTTTTGGATCGGATTAAGGGAGAGAAACAAATAAGAGAGTGCAGAAGGAGAAAAATGATAAGTAGAAGTCTTGTCTTACAATTTGATTGTTATTATGTCAGTTACCTGTACATGTAGACCTCTTCATCAAGGCTTAATCCCTTGTTGCATAAATGACATGTTTTAAGAAAGCAAGAGAATTTCTCAAGGGAGCTGCAGGTTGTGGATTGGCTCAGTCTTAAAGCAGATTTCTCAATGATATTTGACTTATTTCTTTGTGAGATCTGTACAAGGATTCCCAACCCAACAGCCACTGAGCTGCTATGGCTAGTTTTATCACCGATGCCCAGCTTATGGGCAGCTGGCTCAATCAAGTTGCAGGGTCTCTTTAACTTGGAAACCATTGTTTGTGGGGGGGAATTAGAGAAGAGGAGAAGAAGAAGGAAAACTGAAGAGGGCTGTGAAGTTTGTAAGGTTGAGATATTAGATATTTATAAATGCACCATACAACTGATACAAGACTTCTGTCCACACAGAAGATATATATATTCATATATAACCAATAATATATATACAGACACATGTAGCTGTTTTGCTTTTGTTAATGGGATTATGCTGCTATCTCATGAGCCACGTGCTGCACTTTTGCTTGCTCTATGATCTTATCTTTTACCTCGTCTGCATTGCCCTGTAGGGTTTAAAACAATAGTTAAAGTTAAGAAATGGAGTCTTTGAGTTTTGGAGTTGAAATATTGCATTTCACATCTTTTGGTTGTTTGTTTGTTTGTTTGGCCCTACAAGAAAACGAGGGAACTTTTTGTTTGGTGCTGTTGGAAATTTTGAGTAGAATTCTTCTACATTGTCCTATATTGGTCACCACTGAAAAATTCTCTCACTTTATAAGGTTTTGTCCTTATTAGAAAGTGATTGAAGTGATGGACCTTGGAGAATAAAATTGAACTCAACCTTGGAATTGGGTTTTGAGGTGTACTAATTAATTGATAAAGATGGGCCTTGAGGCTCAGACTCTAATAATTAAATTCTTGAATCAATTATTTTTAATTATTTTTAATTAATTTCGACTTTAATTAATTATTTTTTATATCAATAGACTCATCTTTTCAAATGAAGTCTGAAGTGATGAAAGTACGCCAAAGAGCAAAGCACCCCTCTGAGAAGACGTCTCCCAACAGACACATCTCATTCTCATACATATTGCGAACAGGCATAAACCTATTATATATACATCTATCTGCATGGCATTTAGAACACAGAAAAATAAAATTCTTCTTCTACAATTCCAAACATTCTTACTGAGAGAACCACAAAGAAATTCGCCAAAAGTCAAGTTTTTGGGGGTTGGAATTCTGACTTAGATCATTGAATACTGGTGAAGTAGACATTTGTAGAACTAAAAACACTAAGTAGGGACGAAATTTCTGTTTTAAGGACATTGCGGTACGCAAACCTCGATCTTCAAATTTGTTTGTTTAATATTATTTTTTTTGGTTCATACTCTGTTAAATTATTTATTCGTATTTATTATTTATTAGCATATATAAATTTATCACAGATTGTTGATATATCTCCAACAGGTGCAACATTAGAAAAACGTGATAATTGTGAAATAAAACGTATGGATGAGTACCCTTTTTAATAAATTGTTTTCCCTTTCCTTGTCCCCTTTATTATGAAGTAGACAATTCCACTCAAGAAATTTAAAAATAAAATAATAAAGTTAAATGACAAAAAACTACCTTAAATATTAATCTGACTACACTTTCATACCTCATCTTTTAAAAATGACAATGTCATACCTCATCTTACGAATTTGTGTCAATGTCAGACCTCCGTTAGTTTTTCTGTTACTTTTTCTGTTAAATACTGATGTGGCCAAAGACAGGATCCACTCACTAATCCAATTGGATTAAAAAATAATTAAATATATTTTTAATAATTAAATATTCAAAAATTAAAAAGATTAAAAATTAAAAAAACTAAACAAATAAAAAGGCCTAGGGCAGCGAGCCTTCCTTTCTTCCACCCTCACTAACCCTTCTCTCTCTATTCTCTTTATCTTCTCCTGCATCTCTCTCCCACTCTAACTCCCTCTTCTCTCTGCAACCACCGACACCAAGGAGGAAAGCAGCAGAGAAAGGGAGGAGAAGAAAGGTCTACAGGCGAAGAAAGCTGAGGTGGGAAGGAGAGGAGGGTTTTGACGGCCGAGAGGAGGAGGAAATTGAGAGGTCGAGAGGAAGAGAGAGGTCGTAGGAGGTGTGGGGGTTGACGGTGAATCAGACGGAGGAGAGAGGTCAGAGGAGGGACTGGGTGGATAGAAGGTAGGAGGGTAATGGGTGTGGGTTTGTTTGTTTTTTTTTTTTTTCTTTTTTTTTTTGGGTGTGGGATCTGGGTGTGGGCTTGGTTTTTTTGGTTTCTTCAGTGGGGTGGTGAAGATGGAGGAAGAGAGGCGGCGGTGGGGTGGTGAAGGAAGGTTAGGTATGGATGGACTAGGGGAGGGATGGATCGGGTTGAGAGGTGGTGGTGAGGGAAAGACGAGTGTGAGTGGGGAGAGGGAAGGAGGAGGGAGACCGCATCCCAAAGAGAGGAGAGAGAGAATAGAGAGGGTGGTGGAGGAAGGTTGGGGAGACGGGGAAGGGTTTGGTGGCTGTCAAAGAGAAGAAGAAAAAGGGTTGGTGCGGGTGGAAGGGAAGGCAGGATCCCTTAGGCCATTTTTTATTTTTTTTAGGTTTTTAATTTTTAATTTTTTTTAATATTTAATTATTAAAAATATATTTAATTATTTTTTAATCCAGTTGGATTAGTGAGTGGGTCCCATCTTTGGCCACGTGAGCATTTAATAGAAAAAATGACGGAGGTCTGATATTGGCACATATTCGTAAGATGAGATATGATATTGTCATTTTTAAAAGATGAGGTATGAAAGTGTCGTCAGACCAATAGTTGAGCTAGTTTTTGTAATTTATCCAAATAATAATTATAGTTTGTTTGAAAGAGTTATTGTGATATCCCACATCGCCCAGGGGGATGATCCTTATATGTATATTCACATCTCTACCTAGCACGAGGCCTTTTGGGAGCTCACTGGCTTCGGGTTCCGTAGGAACTCCGAAGTTAAGCGAGAAGGGGGCTTGAGCAATCCCATGATGGGTGACCCACTGGGAAGTTGCTTGTGAGTTACCAAAAACAAAACCGTGAGGGAATGGTAAGCCCAAAGCGGACAATATCGTGCTACGGTGGTGGAGCGGGCCCGGGAAGTGATCCGCCTCGGGCCGGGATGTGACAGTTATGTCAGAGAGACTTTTTTTTATTTTACTATATTTAGTAAATTATATATGTGTCGGTGATGATTGGATTTCTTCTTTAAATAATTATCAAATGCCACATTATATAGTTTACAAAATATAATGTAAAAAGTTATTCTCACTATCCGAATTATCAAAAGTTCTCATTTCATTATATAATAGTTATTTAGTGGTTAGTACTATGATTTAGTGACAGTTCTCTTCGCTTGTAAATGAAAGGTTTTAAATTCGAATCTTATGAATTTCGAATTCGGAACCAATTTATTCTTCAGTCCTTATTGTGTAAATATATAAATAAAAAATATATTATAATATTGGTATATAAGAAGAAACACAAATTGTTAATAGAGAGAAAAATAAAAAGTATCAACAATAAGGAAAGGAAAGCCTATTTATTTTTTTGCTATCTAGGAGTTTATATAAATAACTAGGATTGGCAGATCGATATTGAATTTAAATATGAAACATTTTTAAATTAATGGTTCATGCTGCAGTTAAGAGTTTGTTTGTACTGCTTCTGTTTCTTTGTGGTTGTGACTATGTTGGCAGAATGGCAGGTATATTTGCTCCCTTCCTTCCTTCTATATGTTGGCCCTTGGCCCTTTGGGACTCGACAGATGTGCAGTGAAAATGGCAAGTCCTGGATGCACTCATGTAGTGAGGTTTTATCCAAAAATAAAAATAAAAAATTTCGATATATTTTGAGTGTGTTGCGATCACTTCTTTGGGAGTGGTTCAAAATTGAAACCCGAGAAGTATCAGTAGGCTAGTTAAGAACTTATTGGTAATGCTCCTAATATACCTAATTAACTTTTAATTGGTTACTTTGTGTGCTTTAACGGTATCCAAAAGGACCGCCTAGCACCACCGCCAATTACGTTTGTGGAACACGCCAACTACGAGTGCGAAAGAAGGCAAGAAAATGAAAAGACCGCCTAGCACCACTATCTAGGCACAGTTTAGGCCGCCTAGGAGCGTCCAGGAGGGCACCTAACATCGTTTTTTTCCACCTATTGGTACCTAATTAAAGCGGGCCCTCACCTACCAGCGTCTAGGCAGCCACTTAAATCGATTTTTAGAACACTGATATTACTTGAGACATAATATATAAAAAAAACATCCGCAAGTTACGCACATTTTCTTATGATGAGAGTAACCTTATATATTGCTCACCTGAGGTCCTATAAATGAGGCTTGTGAGGATTTCTTCTATAGGACCCTCGGATTAATTTAATAGCAGATCGACATGTGAGATTAAACCATGTCACTTGAAATGAAAGAGAGAGATTGTGATCATATTATAGTCGCCTTTATTTTTTAAACCCCTTTCGTTTCACTAAAGAATCTTTTATACATTAAAGTAGAGCAGGCGCAAATGAGATTTATTCTTGATGAGTTAATCCACCTTAAGTTCGATCCAGACAAAATCACAAGAATCAATAGCTAACCTTGGAGAATCGAATTTAAACCTTTTGATTCTATACCAACCCAGCTCAAATCAATCAACTCAAGCATATTGTCAATTTATTTATTGGGTATGATCAGTCAATTGCCTTTTTTTTAGTCCTGGAACTATCTTTCATTACAGGTAGCTCTGCGTTTTGATTTTGTTGTACCATGATCAATTAGCTTTCAAGAAATTATTTATTTAAAACAACAGATGGGTGGATCGATATATCTTTATCTGATACAAAATGTTATTAAGGCAGAAAATAGTAAATGTTCTTGTAAATACAAAATTTTATGCAACGAATAAATTAACACATGTATTAAATAAAATTTTGCATTAATGAGTGTTTAGGGTTATAATTTATGTGGTTTATTCTTTGATGCGAGAATTAAACGCACACAAATTAAACCCTCTTTTTGACAATTGTAGTATAAGTATAAGTAGGGATCGTTCTGGACCGGGGATTATGAGGGATTGTTAATCACTTGGATTTGACTCAAAAACGTAAAAACACAATATAAAACACTATACTAGACTCAAAGAATGCAAAACTAAATTTTAAAACACTAAAACAAATCAAAAGACTCAAAATAGCACAAACACACTCAAATCTGCCTAAAGACCATTTTCTGGGCAGTTTTGAGCACAAACCCAAATTTGGACGAAATTAAGTTGTAACTTGACTCAAGACTCTTAAAGACACAAACTAAATTGATTTCTAACTAATTTGACATTAAAGTAAATGGGGATTTAGGTTTTGACGAAATTAAACTAAATGAACAAATTGTAATTAAAGCAGAATGTAAATACGAACTTGATGGAATGGAATGAATGCTAGCTAAGGGGTTCATCTCCACACATGTTACACTTGCATAATAAAAAGATTTCCAATTGCCTTTCAATAAACCATGAATTCTCAACACCCCAAGTTAACCGTGAATTGCACTAATTAACCCTCAGATTTTCCTAACGTTATTGAATTGGATGATTGCATACGACAACCCAAAACATTCCCCACAAGTTCCCTATATGAACTGCATAATAGAGAAACAAGCAAGAATCATTACGTTCTTTGAAAACCATAAGCATTGACGAAGCATTCGTTACTATGAACTACATGAAACTCTTGCCAAGAATTCATTTAACGCGATTGTTTATAAGCAACCTCCACTACTTGTGAATATAAGTTTGTAACAATTAGGTGAAACTCACTTATATTCTAGCGTCATATTCATGCATGAAAATTAAGCGCGCATTCTCAATAAACATACATAAATAAGTTATCTATCAAATAGTTAAACAAATTGAATTCACAACTTATGAAACGCAATTAGAAGTAATCAAATTATAATGCAAGCATAAACATATATTTCGAATCCCCTCCTAGCAAAGGGGGGTTTTAGTTCCTCATACGTACAAAACAAAGAGAATTGAAATTAAACATTGAATTCAAAGGAAAAGAAACACCTAAACATTCCAACAACTCAAACTTGAATTGTATGAACGTTTAGGCCCGCTTCTCTTCCTCTTTGTTGTAGCACAAGGTCTAAGGTGAGTTTTGGGGATTGGTGAAGGAAGTGATGGTGTTTGGATTGGTAGGGAAGGCACGGCAACAAGGGGTTTGTTGCTGAAATATGGATGATTTTCTGAATATGCAAGAAATGAATGAATGTTGTGTGAAGTGTGTATGGTTTTTATAGGGAGATGAATGAATGGGAGAGGGAACATGACAGCTAGGTTAAGTGAATGCATGTGCAAAACAGCTAGGTTAAGTGAATGCATGTCCAATGAAGTGGAATGACAGCTAGGTTGAATTAATTAAAGGGAGTGCATGTGAATTAGGTTGGAAAGCTGGAATGATGAAGTGGGAGTGCACGGCAATGATGGGTATTTTCTGCAATGGTTGCAATGATGAAATGGATGGGAGTGCATGTGATTAAATTAAAGGATAGAATGCATGTGAATTAGGTTGGAAAGAAGGGGAAGTCACGGCTTTGAAGTGATGTGCTGAAAATGAATTAAAGGGTGCATATGTTGGCTGATTTGTGGTGCAATGATGAAGAGTTGCATGTGGAATAATGATTAAAGAGTGAGGGGATGCACGGCAAAGTGTTTGTGTTAGGTGAATGGCTGAATGTGTTGATGGTTTATGGAGATGCATGTGGATTAAAGGAATGCATGTGCAATGACAGCTAGCTTAAATGATTAAAGGGTGCATGTGGGTTGGAAATGCATGTGGAATGGCTGTTTTATTTGTTAGGAAAGCATGTGAATTAAAGCTAGGGTGAATGATGATGAATGCATGTGGAAGTGTGGCTGAAATGAAGGAGTGGAATGCTAGAATGTTATGCACGGCAATGGTGGAAATGAACGTGCTGGAATTGATGGAATGCACAGTTAAGGATATAGGAAAGGTTTAAATGTCCTAGAACTAAAGGGAACAAGGTTCCAACACTTTGGTCTTCAATTAGGTCTTCAATTTCGTCCAACACTTTGGCTCCAAGCATAAGTTATCCATCCTTAGCCCAAAAGTGCTCCAAAAGTCTCCAAAATGCATCTTTTTGCTCCTTTAGCCCTTTGGACCTACAAACACACGAAAATAGCTTAAAGTACTAAAATTACTAAGTACTAGCAACATAAATGCAAGAAAACAAGCAAACTAAGGCGCATAAATATGCTCCTATCAAATTCCCCCACACTTAGCTTTTGCTAGTCCTCGAGCAAAACAAAACAAAAGAAAACAAAAACAAAACGACACTGAACAAGTAAAACACAACCTAAACCTTCCAACAATTGTCTCAGGGATTTCCAATGCACATGACAAGTTAAAAATCATTATTCCCACAGATTTTAGCCATCTTTACACTTAAGTACATTCTTAATCATAGTCACCACATACTAGTTCACAATTAAGCATTTAAAACACATTTCGAATGTAGTAACATGCCTTAGAATTTCCTCAATTCCTTACTAGAATGCACTCTATTTTCACACAGATTTTCTGACTACACACCCTACACTAGTTATATGTGAGAGATTGATGTAAACATGAAAGACTGGTATCTCACATATGTTATAACAAAGAAAGCATTTTCTGGATTTACGATAATGACATGAATATGATCTCATGAATGGAATGCTACTACTTAGAATGAGAACCAGTGATTCCATAAGCTCATATCAATTCCAAACTCCACATTATTGAACACATAACGATCAAGATAGAAGTCAAAGGGGTGTAACGGGGCTAGGGTATTGGCTAACAATGAAAGGTGAAGGATAAACAAACATTCTTAAAGCAATAGTGAGCAAAGTATTGAATTAGGCACTTAGAATTCCCTTTTGAATGAAAACTCAACTTTTGAACAAAAATGGAGAACAAGCTCTTTTTTCTTTCTTTCTTTCTTTCTTTTCTTTTCTGTTTTTCTTTTTTTTTTCATATGTTTTTCACAATTTTTTCTTTTCTTTTGACTCTCAAAACATACATAAACACTTAAGAACAAAACATTCTCTCCCCCACACTCATTTTCTTTCATAATGTACTCAAAAGGAATTCATTTAAGTCATGCTCACTATCTTTTAAGAACAAGGGTGTGGACAATCCTAAACTAGGCTAGGTTAGGATAATGTGGGTTAACAATGAATAAAGGCTAAACAAAGCTCAACGGGGTTAAAACTTACAACATATACGAAATATGGGAAGTAAGGCTATTTGGCTATGGTGGCAACTACACAACTTCATCTTGATATATGTTATGCAATTCAATGTCATGCTTTGAATGAAACGGATATAAGTTCTAGCATTTAGTTCTATCATGATACAATTGCATTCTAAGTAGCAACCAAGCAAGGAATAATGAGATCATGCAACAACTTTAGAAAACAAAGAATCACAAATTATAACTCTCCAAAGAAGGTAATGGCTCGAGTCTCACAGGGTTGTAGCGTTTGTTTGAGTTCCTTCCTTCAAGCATGTTACAAAAACGAATTTTTCTTTTATGATTGCATGTGAAGTCATACATTATAACCATAACCAAGCATATACCAAGAGTAAATCAAACTTTTCTCTATGTTTATAACTCTTTTTAACAGTCATGCAATTACAAACCAAATCCTTATCATTGTGTTGGAAGGTACCCTAAGACACAAACACACAAAAACGACTCAAAACACTCTTTTTAGGCTTTTCAAAACATGTTTTTCAAATTTTTATGTGATTTTCGGAGTTATTAAATCAAAACATACTAAAACACTCTAAAACAACTTAAAAACACCTTAAAACAGCAAGGAACAACATTTGAAGTTATGGGTGATAAAATCCCACGAATTTGCATCAAATAAACTTAGTTACCCCCCCCCCCACACTTAAATCAAACATTGTCCTCAATGTTTTAAGCATAGATTCACACAAAACATAAGTAAACACACAAAAAGCAACTAAACATGGTAAACATGGCAGAATGTAACTAACAAAGAGAAGAGTTTAGGGACGCAAATCTGGTTATGGAGTGTAAATTCCATCTTCTCCTTGGTAATTGCATTGAGGCTTTGATCTTGGTGATTCCACAGGCTTACTTTTGAACTGGTTTTCTCTCATCGTTGATTTTCCACAGGCTACTCTTGAACTGGGCCGGAGGATTCTTTTGGTCTCCTTCACTCGTTGATTTTCCTTTGTGCTACTCTTGAACTGGGCAGCAGGATTCTTTTGGTCTCCCCCGAAGGTCTGAGCTTACCCCTTTTATCTGTTTCTTTGTTCAATCTTTCCAATTCGTATTGAAGAGGGTTAGAGGATAGCTCAGCATATGCAGTTATTGCTTGTCTCCACATGCTTCAATGTATCATTTTCACTTGCCTTACTTGCTCCCCTTTGTAGAAGTGGTCCCTTCTCTGGAAGTGTATCAACCGTTGAAGATGACTACTCGAGAGCAACGCTAGGTAAGCACCCAGGAATAGATTCCAGGCAGTCGCCTCCAGATCGGAAGACTGACTCCAAGTGCCGGCTGATTGCTTCTTTCACTTTGCCATGCGAGTAAGAACAAGGACAAAGAAAAAGACAGGGAAAGAGCATGATATGAGATACTTTTACTTTTGACCTTGATGATATGAGATACCTTTGCTTTTGAAGAAGCGGTGAATGAATCAGCACATGCTTCAATCTATCGTTTCCTCCTGGGTCATCTGTACTCCAGGCATCTGGTATCATCTTTGGGGAAGAAGAAAAAATTGAGTATTTCGAAAGGCTTTGTTGGGAGTGCGCCCTCAGAGGTGAGGAAGAGTTGGGCATTTTCTTCAGGTCTGCCTTGCCATAAAAGATGAAGGTCGACATAGATAGGGATTTCCCAATAGCAAGTGGTGGTACTGTTCTTTTACCCTTGTCGACAAACGTTTTGATCCCGCCAATCCGGCTTTTTGAAATAGTGACGACTCTTCGATCTTTGAAGACGCCTCTTCGATTTCTGAGCAGGCGCCCCTTCGATTTCTGAACGACGCCCCTTCGCTTTCTGAACGACACGTAGTAGTGCGGATGCGGCTCTGTCAGAGATCTTTTGACAAAGTTGCACGCGTTTTCTGAAAAGCAGAGAAAGCGTCGCCGAACTTTGCGCTTGTTGGCAAAAGTGTGTAGTTGCGATGATGGCCTCCACGTGTTTTCAGCTTTGTCAGAGATCTTTTGACAAAGTTGAACGCGTTTTCTGAAAAGCCGAGAGATCGTCGCCGAACTTTACGCAGGAAAATCCGGCTCTTTGAATCGGTGGTCGTGGCGCCTTGGCTTTTTATAGAGGTATCGATCACCCCAACATGCACACTCTGAAGATTGCCCATTCTTGAAAATCGTATCCGGCCCTTTGAAAATTTACTCCATCCAACCCTTCTCTTTGAACACCTTTGAAAAATGACTAACCCATCGAACCTTTGCTTAGATTTAAGTCTCAGCAGCGATCCGGTTGCGCCCCGTCAAGGTAATGTATGGCGCCCTTCTTTCTTATCTTCTAATGGTCCTCTTTCAGGTGAAGACTCTATGATGACGGATGCAACAACAGCTACAACAGTAGCTAGGAACCTCCTTACTCCTAAGGATAGTAGGCTGCTTTCAGGACAGTTCGATAAGTTGGCCGTTCAAGAGTCCCTCGCTCTCAGTGTTCAGTGTGCAGGCTCTGTGTCCAACATGGGCCAACGCCTACTTGCTCGCTCCCGTCAGGTTGAATCGTTGATGGCAGAGGTGGAAAGTCTCAAGCAAGAGATCAAACAGCTTAAACACGAGAATAGAAGTTTGCACGTGCTTGCAAACAACTATTCGACGGGCATGAAGAGGAAGCTTGATGAGCTGCAAGAATCTGAAGGTCGGATTCAAAGTGACCGTCAAAGGCTTGCTGCTTATCTCCAGAGGCACCTTTTTCCTGGGTCATCCAGCGTTCCACCAAGTATTGTGGCCTCGAATAATCTAGCTCTGATGCCTCCCGCTTCGATGCCTCCCGCTTCTATGCCTCCCACTTCGATGCCTCGCAGTGGGGTTTCACGTAAACAACCTTTGTGAAGGCTACATCTGCTTTTTTCTTTTTTTTTTTTTTTTTTTTTTGAATCAAACGGCATGGAATTTATCTTTGAATGGAAGGTGATACTTGAAATGATCTGGTAATAGTTTAAATTCAAGATTAGGTGCCTGAATCATTAACAACATGTTAGTATAAAAGAAAATTGAAATTGGAGGAGGTGGCTTACTTATGTGATCCAATAAGAACTCAAGAATAAACACCCCTTCTTTAAACGTTTCAGGGACTTTGCTCTTGGTCAGATTTGATGTGAGGATTGGTCCTTGTCTTGTGTCATAAAATTCAACTTCTTTGGGGTTGTTTATCTCAAGAACGTCCTCTTTGATGAATTCATGATATTCCCTACTTTTCACCTTTAGAAGGGCTTCCAAGGTGTCTTTTTCACTTTCTTCTTCCTTGGAATTCATGAATCTGCAAGGAATAGGGATATTTGTTGGAACGGGGTTAGAAATAATGAAATTTGGAACAACCTTACCTGAATTAGATGGCGTAGGAGCAATAGGTGCCTCCGGCAAAGGTGTTTCCTCTTCCTCAATTTGCAATCTTTCATCTTCCTTGTGATTTGATTTTGATGGTTGAGGGTCCGTTCCAACCTCCTTGCCACTTCTCAAGATGATTTCCTTGGCAGTTTCAAATCCTTCCTTCGGATTTGCAATGGTTGAACTAGGGAGTTCGCCTTGGTCTCGAAACTGTCCTACGAACTCCGCGATCTGCCCAATTTGCTTTTCCAAATGGTCCAACCTTTTTGTCTTGATTTTGCCTCTCTTTGTTTTGAGGTTGGATTTCATTGCTTTGGGCAGGTTGTGGTGGCTGCATAGGCGTTGAATAGAACTCCTCATATGGTGGCTGCCAATATCCTTCTTGTTGAGCCATATTGTCTTGATTTTGTGAGCCATGCACCAAACAAATTAATTCATTAAGCTTTTGATTATAATCAATTGACGAACTTAAATTTGGTTGGGCATATTGAATATGAGGTTGTGGTGGGTGTATAGGTCTTGAATAGAACTCCTCATATGGCTGCCAATATCCTTCTTCTTGAACATGTTGAGGTTCCCACCACATAGAGTTTGAATGATCACTCCAATCTGAACTGTAAGTATTGGAAAACACGTTACTCCTTGATTGAAGATCAAATATATCAACGCTTTGCATTTGAGACCTTTCCATGAGCTGTGACAAAAGAGAAGCATTATCAAGTGCCATGTTGTGCTTCTCTAGTACTTGATTTCAACAAACAAAACACAATTCAAAAACTAAAACTAAAATACATAACAGAAACGAACAATCCAACAGATTAGCAAATTTGCTAATCCCCGGCAACAGCGCCAAAATTTGATGCGAGAATTAAACGCACACAAATTAAACCCTCTTTTTGACAATTGTAGTATAAGTATAAGTAGGGATCGTTCTGGACCGGGGATTATGAGGGATTGTTAATCACTTGGATTTGACTCAAAAACGTAAAAACACAATATAAAACACTATACTTGACTCAAAGAATGCAAAACTAAACTTTAAAACACTAAAACAAATCAAAAGACTCAAAATAGCACAAACACACTCAAATCTGCCTAAAGACCATTTTCTGGGCAGTTTTGAGCACAAACCCAAATTTGGACGAAATTAAGTTGTAACTTGACTCAAGACTCTTAAAGACACAAACTAAATTGATTTCTAACTAATTTGACATTAAAGTAAATGGGGATTTAGGTTTTGACGAAATTAAACTAAATGAACAAATTGTAATTAAAGCAGAATGTAAATACGAACTTGATGGAATGGAATGAATGCTAGCTAAGGGGTTCATCTCCACACATGTTACACTTGCATAATAAAAAGATTTCCAATTGCCTTTCAATAAACCATGAATTCTCAACACCCCAAGTTAACCGTGAATTGCACTAATTAACCCTCAGATTTTCCTAACGTTATTGAATTGGATGATTGCATACGACAACCCAAAACATTCCCCACAAGTTCCCTATATGAACTGCATAATAGAGAAACAAGCAAGAATCATTACGTTCTTTGAAAACCATAAGCATTGACGAATCATTCATTACTATGAACTGCATGAAACTCTTACCAAGAATTCATCTAACGCGATTGTTTATAAGCAACCTCCACTACTTGTGAATATAAGTTTGTAACGATTAGGTGAAACTCACTTATATTCTAGCGTCATATTCATGCATGAAAATTAAGCGCGCATTCTCAATAAACATACATAAATAAGTTATCTATCAAATAGTTAAACAAATTGAATTCACAACTTATGAAACACAATTAGAAGTAATCAAATTATAATGCAAGCATAAACATATATTTCGAATCCCCCCCTAGCAAAGGGGGGTTTTAGTTCCTCATACGTACAAAACAAAGAGAATTGAAATTAAACATTGAATTCAAAGGAAAAGAAACACCTAAACATTCCAACAACTCAAACTTGAATTGTATGAACGTTTAGGCCCGCTTCTCTTCCTCTTTGTTGTAGCACAAGGTCTAAGGTGAGTTTTGGGGATTGGTGAAGGAAGTGATGGTGTTTGGATTGGTAGGGAAGGCACGGCAACAAGGGGTTTGTTGCTGGAATATGGATGATTTTCTGAATATGCAAGAAATGAATGAATGTTGTGTGAAGTGTGTATGGTTTTTATAGGGAGATGAATGGATGGGAGAGGGAACATGACAGCTAGGTTAAGTGAATGCATGTGCAAAACAGCTAGGTTAAGTGAATGCATGTGCAATGAAGTGGAATGACAGCTAGGTTGAATTAATTAAAGGGAGTGCATGTGAATTAGGTTGGAAAGCTGGAATGATGAAGTGGGAGTGCACGGCAATGATGGGTATTTTCTGCAATGGTTGCAATGATGAAATGGATGGGAGTGCATGTGATTAAATTAAAGGATGGAATGCATGTGAATTAGGTTGGAAAGAAAGGGAAGTCACGGCTTTGAAGTGATGTGCTGAAAATGAATTAAAGGGTGCATGTGTTGGCTGATTTGTGGTGCAATGATGAAGAGTTGCAAGTGGAATAATGATTAAAGAGTGAGGGGATGCACGGCAAAGTGTTTGTGTTAGGTGAATGGCTGAATGTGTTGATGGTTTATGGAGATGCATGTGGATTAAAGGAATGCATGTGCAATGACAGCTAGGTTAAATGATTAAAGGGTGCATGTGGGTTGGAAATGCATGTGGAATGGCTGTTTTATTTGTTGGGAAAGCATGTGAATTAAAGCTAGGGTGAATGATGATGAATGCATGTGGGAGTGTGGCTGAAATGAAGGAGTGGAATGCTAGAATGTTATGCACGACAATGGTGGAAATGGAGGTGCTAGAATTGATGGAATGCACGGTTAAGGATATAGGAAAGGTTTAAATGTCCTAGAACTAAAGGGAACAAGGTTCCAACACTTTGGTCTTCAATTAGGTCTTCAATTTCGTCCAACACTTTGGCTCCAAGCATAAGTTATCCATCCTTAGCCCAAAAGTGCTCCAAAAGTCTCCAAAATGCATCTTTTTGCTCCTTTAGCCCTTTGGACCTACAAACACACGAAAATAGCTTAAAGTACTAAAATTACTAAGTACTAGCAACATAAATGCAAGAAAACAAGCAAACTAAGGCGCATAAATATGCTCCTATCATTTTTTTACAATTGAAGTGGGTTTGTGAATATTTCAAGATGGTCGTGTCAAAATTCCATATTTTTATTCCGTGTCGTTTGACTATGGTGAAGAAATATGTGATGACACTGCCGCTTTCCCAAGTTAACGTTTTTGGACGTTTTGGCCATTTTTCCAATTAAGATGGCGTTTTTAGAGGAAGATTTCTTCTGAGGATTTGAAGAGGATGTGTCAAATTTTTTTTTTTTTAAATTATTTTGGGACCAAATTGGATCTGATTTAGTGGGTCAAAAGTGTGATTTTCTATGCCGTCTAAATTTTACTTTGAATAGAAAACATTTCTTTATTATTATAATTCAATTTCCACATTTGTTAGAAGACCGTGTTTAGGTAGGTTAAGGAATACAACAATATAAATATAGTGTAACCGTGTATTTGGGTTATCTACGCACTACTTTGGAGAACTCAACATAGCTTTGGATTTTGTACTTACAATTACAAGGTGTTTTCTATCATTTCTTCTAATAATAATTTTCTTTTTAATTATAAATATGCGGAACTAATTCCTTTTGCTAGGCAAGGACACGAGTCATAGCATGAATATGTAGTTTTTATCGATTTATGTTATGCATGCTTGCTTTGAATTATTAATCACTGTGTTTAAACTATCTATATATCTTGATGCTTGATCACAGTAATTGGATGAAATTTTGTTGGAATATCACCTTAGAATTGATTAAGTCTTCATGTGATTGATAATTATAAATTCACTGAAAGTGAATATCACTCTCTTAAGGGTTGTATGGTTTTTCAAAAGATTTTCACAAAGCTTAATGAGTCTTGCATGTTCATATTTAATCTAAATGTCACAAACGGATTGCATGTTAGATATACATTCATGTTTGAATAAGAATATGCATTAGGAAAACCTAATATTCAAAGCATGTATATGGTAATTCATAAGTAATTAGTAGGACTACATAAGAATGTTAATGGTGACGGCTAAAGCCTAATGCTTTTTACATTTGCTTTATCACAAAATTATTTTCTTTTCTTCCTTGTGTCGTGTTTTACAAAAACCAATTTCAATATTTTATTTTTCTGTTTTTACTTTAATTCAAAATTTTAAATAGTTAACTAAGAATTAGTTTTAATTACAAATTATTCACATCAATCCTTGTGATGAACAACCTTACTTGAGCCGTTTCTATTATAATTATCACTCTGTTTTCTTGCAAGTAATTTTAAGTGTTTTTATCCCTACTTTTGTAGGTGGTAAAAATCCTAGCAAATATTCCTCTGATTCGATCTCCAAAGTAGAATTCGATTCAAGGATGATGAACACTTGATCTTGAATGGGACTTGTGGTTTCTTCAAGGGCGTCTTGGCTTGATGTTAAACGAAATTGGACCACAAGTATTGTCAACTGGTGGGTAGTCTTCGGCTTTAGTGGTGGATAAATCGGCACTTGTGCCTGTTGTGCTTGTTGATTCTCCATGAGCTTGATGAAGAGAACAAGAGTGTTTGGGTATTTTAGTATTTGCCTCAATGAAAGGGCTTTCTAGTTTCTTCAAGACTTGAGCTTATTTCGATTTCTCCGAAGTGACATGCCATGTTTGCAATTTATGTGACCTTAATGTGCGCCACGTAAGTCCTGACAAGTTAAAATTCAATTTGTTAGTGAATATTTATTTCAGCGAAATTACATATCTACAATTCTTCAGGATCTTTTCTCCCTTAACGCCAAAAATAAAATAAGAACTGCAATGGTAGGTGTAATGCAATTAAGTAGATTCATCATATATATCTTGATTTTGGTTTTGCTGTGTTTGTTTCTACGTGGATACATATATTTTGGTTTCTATTTGTTTGCTTCGGGCTGTCATTAGGGATTAGTACTCTCTTTCGAAACGTGTACTTCATGCCTTGAAAGAAAAAAAAAAAAAAGAACTTATTAATTTAATTTAGTATATTGAATATGTTAAGGAATCAATACATGTTTCATGAGAGTGAACTGAAGGAGGGCGCAAACTTTTACATCAACATACATGATACCCAAAAAAAACCAAAAAACATTATTAAAATAAGCACTATACTGGGCACTGATTAGTCGGTGCCTACTAATGTCAATGGTCACGACAATAGTGGCCATTAGGTTTTTCTGCCACTTTGGCGAAGTGACAATTGTGTTCTTACTTGCATGACATTAGTAAAATCATCCAATAAAGAAAAGGGCACTACTCTAAAAAGTTATTATTTAATAAATAAAAACAAAATTATCTCATATTTTGCTCTCACACTATTCCCGTTTCATACTTCTTTTCATCAAAATACTACGAATTCACATGCATGACATATATTATATTACTAATATTTGAGCACATACATATAGGTTTCTATATTTAGAATGGGGATTAACACATTTTGGGATTCAAATACAACTTTTTCTAAATCAAGGTTTTTCGACGAACAGCTTTGATCACCATCCCTATGCATCCATATATCAGTGACAATTAATTCAAGACAACACTCATGTGCAAAAGGAAAATCTTCTAAGATGATCCTAGGCTCCTAGCTTCCCACCTTACTTTTTCAATTTTGTTTGTTTTTTTGTATCTTTTTAAGTGATTGATAAATGATAGTTTAAACTGTAATATTCAGAAGGAAAAAAAAGATAACAATATATATCGTGCATTGTCTAGCTCTCTTTTCAAATAGATCGTTTAATTTAGGTTGTAGTTAATCAATCTTTTGTTTCGAAGAACACATGTGAAAAATTAATTAAATCAAAATCGCGAAAGCCAGCCACAACCGGATTTCTCATCAGTTTCAGTCTGGCTATACACATTCTTTTATCCTCAACATATATATATATATATATATATATATATATATATATATATATATATATTTTGTGCGTGTTTTTGTGTAATAAAATAATGAAAACAATGCTCATGAAGGGGAAAGAAAGGCATGACATCCCTCCAAGGATCAAGTTAGTGAGTAATTTACCATGAAAACAGAATAAAGGCATAAAATGTCATTTTGTACTACGATCTAATGATATCATTTTCACTTGTAAGTGAGAGATTTTAGATTCAATTCTCGTCAAAGGCGAATTTGAACCACATTATTGTTAACCCATTATGAAGCTAAGCACACCCCCTTTCTCTTTAGTGCAAACAATATAGTTTGTTAAAAAAATAAAATAAAGGCATATATATATATATATATATATAAGTGTTATTTGCACTCTACTAAGCATTTTTATTATTATTATTATTATTATTATTTTGTCACTGAGAAGTGCAAGATAACTTTTTTTTTATTTTTATACAACACTATATTTGCAATTTTACACAAAGGGGGTTCGGAGACTTAAATTGGTTATGAACTCGCTATTTACAAGATTTGAATTTAATACATTTCATTTACAAGTGAAGAGCAATACTGCTAGATGGTAGTATTAAATGATATGATCCTAGTTAGTAAACACCCATTAGAAGTTTTGCTTTTACAAGAAAATAAATTAATAAATAATACTCAACGATTCTAGAGGAGAAGGGATCAAATTTAGGACTTTGGGTGCAATGGTGAATATTCTTAACCAATTGAGGCATCCCTTGCAAGCTATTTTAAACACTTGAAGAGGGTCTCTAGAAACCAATGTAATAGTTGTTGAGTTAAAAATTAACCACATCTAATAAAAGAAAGACACGTGTGTTATACGCTCACTATGACAATTTTACCCATAACATCATAAGCAGACCACAAATTACCTCAAGGGAATGTGACATTTGTTTGCCTCATGGATAATAGCAATGGCGGAGCCAAAAAACCATCCTAGGAGGCCTTTTAAATCATATGAAAGAAATCAGATAAAAAATAGCAAATTTATTAATCGGAGGAAATTAGATTAAAGGTTTTTTTTCTCTATTATTAGTAATGAAAAAACAAATATGAGGGATACAATTTTAAAATTTGTATTTAGTATTTAGATAATTATATTGTAAGAACATAACTTGGTTTTCGGCTTTGATAAAAATGATTAACACATTAGATTCGCTCACAAATCTAAGGTCATAGCTCAAAACTACTATGTATTGTGAAATGTTTATTTCAAGATCATTGAATCTTCTACAAGACCTTATTTTATATAAACTGACTAGAAAAGAATTGGTTTTTATATAGGAAAACTGAAAAACATAAGGCTAATTATATGGTACTTTTGGGAGGGGGGGTTTTAAAAAATTAAAATGATAGTTGGCATTCGCAAGAATTGAACCCATGTATTACAGAAACTTTCAAAGTCAAATAACCAATAGTCCACATGCTGACTATTGTAATAGATTACAGGCAATAAATACAAATATTAAAAACCATAATGGGTTTGGACCTACCCTAGTCTCTATGCAGCTCCGCCACTGCATAATAGACCGTTGGGCCACCACCGTACCACATATGCTTTGGGCCCATGATACGTCCTACCATTGGGCTATACCCGACCTAATGGTGGCAAGAAGCCAACTCTTTAGCGTCTCCCCTTGGGTGTATGGCGTACTAGCGCTCTACGAACAAGGACCTTTAGGACTACTAGCTAACAAAACTAAAGAGACTAACCTGCAACATCAAGGTCTGCCTAGTATAGTCTAACCTCCCCTCTTAGTTACCTACTAGGTTTTAGATCTCTATAAATAGTTAGGTCAAATAGAGAAAACGGTAAGCGTCACTTATTACTTAGAACTCTCCCAAGTTTTTTATTTTCTCTCAAAAACTTCTCTGACTTAAGCATCATAGGGCCTTTGGGGACAACCTCCTTTTTTTTCTTTTTTTTCTTTTTCTGGGTGTTCGTTGATTAGGCTAATGGTGATTGTTCTCTTATAGGTAGAATTTTATCAAATCAACCTTGTACGAAATTTACGTCCACAATAGTTTGTTCGGCTATGGCCGTACGATATACCAAAAAGAAGGAAAAATTTTAAACTCTAAAAAAAAAAAAAAAAAGATTAGGACTAATTTATTTGGGTTCACAAAATATTTTCAACATTAGGATTGAGTCAATAAGTATTTTGTAAATATTTTCAACATTAGAATTGAGTCAATCAATATTTTGTGCTTTTAAGGAAAGGCTAATGAAGATTTTTTTTAGCTAGTGTATTGGCCTTACTTGAATAGGGAAGTTGTTTTAACTCACATTAGTTGAAGAGGATGACTTCACTAATTAGGCTAACGATGTTTGTTCTTTTGTAGGTGAAATTTTGTCAAATCAGTTGTGCACAAAATTTGCATCCACAATAATATGTTGGGCAATGGCCCTACTGTAAACCAAAAAGAAGAAAAAAGATGCAAGAGTAACTTATTTGAGCTTACAAAATATTTTCAACATTAGGATTGAGTTAATCAATATTTTGTGTTTTTAAGGAAAGGTTAGTGAAGATTTTTTTTTTTTTTTTTTTTTTAACAGGTGTATTGACCTTGCATTGATGGATTGTTGTTATAGACCTTAGTTAAAGATGATTATTTTTTTTTAAATTGGACTAATGCTAGAAAATGAAATGACCATTGACGCATGCCAAAATATAAATATGAGATATGCTAGTAACATTTGCATTTTAGACTTTTTTGCTTTAACAAATGACACGTGTCATTTTTACACAAAAAGCAAGAACTTTAATGTTTTTTGTCTAGGAATTAAATATGAAAAATAGAAAATATACATTAAATCTTGTTTTTGGATAAACAATGACACATGTCGTTTGTTAAAGTGAAAATGTTCAAATGCAAAGGTTAGTACAAATGTTGTTAACACTCTCATGTAAATATTGATCTAAACCATATTTTTTTTTTTTTTTTAAACCATATTGGGGCAAGGTTTTGGGTGACCCTATATAATGAGTCCATCCATTATTAGGTACTAAACTTGCAATTTATAAAGTTGAACTTTAGAGCTAGCACTTAAGTAAAGAAAAAAAATAACCACACCGTAAAATAGCCGTTGGGATGGGATATGGTGGCATGCCAAGCCGTCAGTTGTGGGTTCATCCAGCTGCAGCTTTGCCGCGTGCATGAAAGTGGAGCGCATATGGGGTGCGGCGGTCTTCAATTTGTAGACACGTTTACGTGTACTATGGGAGGTCTGCCACTAACCTGGCTTATTTTTGGGCTAAATCTGTCCAAATTTAGGTTTTATTACAAACTCAAATTTTAGCCTAATTGTTGGAGGAGATTTACGGGGTTGAAAACCTAAAATTTAGATTTTAACCTAATCATTGGAGTTGGTATAAGTGAAAGACCGCAAACTCAACTCCCTTGGATGTCGAAAGTCTTTTCAATTTTATGTATTTTTATCTATATCTAATTACTTATTGAGTGGCTCTGTTAAAGTTTTTCGTCTCTTAGAGTAGAATATCATGTTATAAATAATCTCACTCATTAATTTCATCACACATGCAGATAACAAGAGGTCATAAAAGTAAAAGAAGATGAGGATGCCCATGAATCTTCCATTTCTTTTTTCCCCATATATATAGTTCGGCTGTTGCATTGGGAATCAATGGCTTTTGCAATTTGATTAGAATAAGGGGTTTGCTAGCTGGACTCGGCTAAAAGCGAGTCGCTGTCGATTTGCTGGAAGAATGTACTTAGGGATTGAAAGGACATTGCCTGCCATTGGAGGACCAACTTTTGCAGAAATTGAACCTTCTCTAGTGGTGGTTTGAAAGCGACTCACAAAAATGTTTGTAATGTGACAAGGCTTCATTCAATCAGAAAGCTAAAATCTTTGGGACAATCCCAAAACAGTTAAATTCAAACCGCCCATGTAAACTGGGGAAAAATTTTACTGGGTTCAATCAAAGTTTCAAACTTTACACTGAAATTCTAACATGGATGGATAGCTGTAAATTTGTTCAGAAAAAGGGTTAATTAGAGTCTGGGATTTTAAAAAATTTTATTCATATTCTGCAGTTGTTATTTGCTTGGAGGTGGGTGTTTAATTCCATGGTATTGCTGCTATTAGCCTATTGCTATACCTATACCTGGTTATCCTGGGTCATGGAGGTGTCCAGAGACGACTGCGAGGTAGTCTTTGACTCCATCATCTCGTAGCAAACTCCTCCACATTGACACTAGTTGCTCTAAGCATCAATACGCAAATTAAAAATTAAATTTCCCTATTTTTTAAAGAATTTAAAAGAAATAAAAATTAGATGAATTTGGATGGAGTCATGTTTGTTTAAAAAGAGTGCTGGAAAGGTGAGAGAGATGACAGAGAAGCACGACTACATTATTTTTCTTATCATTAAATAAAGTTATTAGATGGTTTTTAGTTAAAATTCAAAGTTTTATTAAAACTCTTTTTATTAGTTTTTCTTAATATTAATTGTTGATGTAAATCGTGTCTAGCAAGTCTATGGAGACTCGCTTTGAGAGCGGGTTCCCTTGGCATTTTTCTTAGAATAATTGGCTTGAAAATGTAAATATTGGTGCTGTTATCCCGAATATATGTGTTGGAGTGTGAACCAATATTCTAGTATCCTATTGTGTAATTACTCAAAGCTCATGAGGGTGTGATTAACGAGAGTTTGAAGTTCATTGGTAACCCTAGGTATCAGAGGTTAAATGTAAGCATATTATACGTTGTCGCACTGTAATTAGGACTATTGATTAGTTAATCATTGTCAAAATATTTGATACAAATTCACAATCTAGTAACATGATAGTATTCTGCTACTTGATAGTATAGCAGGAGAACATGATTTTATAATATATGCATTGAAAAATCCTCATAACTTACGACTTATTGCGTTCGAGATTATTATATGTATTGATTAATCGAGGCCTCCATTGAGTTATAAGTTAAATGTGGAACATAATAAAGGGTAACTAGAATTACATACCCCTCCGTTAAGCATAGCTGTAAACAATACTAAAGGTTGGTCATTCAGATAAATACTTGCCTTGCAAGAAAACATTAGTTGTATATGATACGATTTCTATGAATCTGCCACTCAGTGTTTCCCAATATTAAAGGAATAAGATGCAATATTCAACAAGCCCTTGCCCCTCAATTAAGGAGTGGCAACACTCTACTCAGATTCATCTTTTTATTCTGGTGCGATGTAGATAGTTGTATGCTAAAAGCATAAAATCCCAACACTTGGGTATTATACAAATACATCATAAAAAAGCATATTTTCCATTAACACCATCTGATTGATGGAGTCATGTAGCTAGGTTCTCAAAACTTCTTCTTTTTTTCACAAACGATAGTGTTAAAATTGACTTAGTTAATCCGTAATCATCTTTGTAATTATTGCATGTATTATAGAAATGTAACTTTCTAATTGTAAATCCATAATCATCTTCGTAATTATTGCATGTATAATAGAAAGAACAATACTTGGCTACTCAAAGATGAGTAGGAGCTCGTACTCAAAACTCTTAGTGTTTTAATTATAGAGCTTTGTGCTTATGATCAGAACCGTTCGTACTATAAATCACAATGTAAAGATCATCTATGCAAAAATAAATTAAAACTAAGGTCGTTTAGTCAATCTATTGTAGCAAATACATAGACGGTTCGTAATGTTTTTACCAATACCGTTCATTTGTTTTCAAATAGTTTGATGACTAAATGACCTTATTTTTAATTGATTTTTTGTAGAGGCGATCTTTATAAGGTGATTTATAATTTGAACGGTTATGATTATAAATACGAAGTTCTATAAATTGACAATGAACAATTTTGAGAAATTTTGAGTAGGAGTTCCTACTCATTATCAAGTAGCCAAGTATTGTTCTAATAAAAATGTAATTTTCCAATTGTAATTAGTGTAGTATTCCGCCAAAAAATGAATTTATGTAACCCTATATATTATAATATTTTGCGCTAATCCATCTAAGGAGTCATATTTCTAATAGGAAAACTAATGAAAAGTGCTTGAAAACTTTGAGTTTTAACGATAAGGACAAAATAAAAGGTAAAGTGAATAGTACCAAGTTTGACTTTTTAGTGTAAAAATATGGTTTTTCATTAAAGTGAATAGTACCGTGGGCTTTTCGTTAAAACTCTCATTTCTAATAGCTAGCATTAGTGGGTTAACTTGTTAATTGTTACGGGAAGAGAATTGATGGAGATCAAACCACACTAGAGTGTATAGATGTAATTACTTTCTACCACTACGATAAGCAGCATTTGCGTTCCTTAAACTCTACTGAATTCTAATACTATTTTTTTTTAATAACAATCGCGTCACAATTTTTAAATTAGTTAAGATAATTATATATTCCCTCATCCTTATAAAACCCAAAGCCTATATGTATATGCCAGAAGTTCTTCAGAGATCCCAAGTAAATTAACCTTACGCCTATACATCTCTGTCTAATTCACGTTCTCTAAGTCATGGCTAAGGTTCCTAAAATATCTTCTTTTCTTCTCAGGTTGGAATTATGAGTTTTAATCAGAATTATATCTTTGTTTAATTTCGTATAATTTATCAAGTGCGATATTCCTAATGATTTTATTTTGAGTTTAGTGTCTGAATTGTTATCTAGGGTTTTGTTTATAATTGTAACAGGCGATCGTATAAGGCTGCAGCTGAGAGCGTAAGAGGGCAGAAGGCGGCAGCGACAACGTTGACGACAACAACAGAATCCGGCGGTAGAACTGTCAATAATAGTGCAGCAAAGTATGATGGTGAACATAAGCAAGCTTTTTGGATGAAAGACCCAAAGACGGGGAACTGGATTCCAGAGACTCACTTTGGAGAGGTTGACGCTGCAGAACAGAGGGAGAAGCTCCTCCGTAATCCCAATAACAAAAATAAACTTTAAAGATGTGGCCTGTTATGCTATGCAGCCATGGCATATACATATTGCTGGACTTTACTTGGAAAAAAAGGAGTTACAAGTTTATATATTTGTTATATGTTTCTTCAGCGTGACCGCCAATCTCATCATCATCAGATGACTATACATATAACCCCTTTTCTATTGCTTTCAAATGTTCAATAGAGTGTTCCTATTTTCTAAATATCTATTCCTATTCCTGGGAAAAAAAAAAACTAATAAAATTAAATCGATGAGAACCAATTAAAATCGATTTTATCTCTTAGCTTTTTTCGTTGACCATTATTCTTTATGGTTTATCATTTAACAATCAAGAAATGACATGTTTACTTGAACTGGAAGTGTTATAAATCGGAATATGACGCATAATTGTTTAGGGTGTTGAGAAGTTATTCTTCCAAAGTTGATCAGATAGCAATTCAAGATGAGCACAATGGTACCAACAACAGGCTTATTATACCTATTGTTCTAGTTGACCCGAAATTCCCAAAATTGAAATTGAACGAGTCGTGAGCTGAGATGATGATAAACCATGTTTCTTACTTAAATATTGAAATTAGGATAACGCAAATCAAACGATTAAACAATTTCCAATAGTTGATTTTTCGATTTGGACCTTTAATAGGCAAGTTAAAGGTTTAGATGATTTCGACCATAAAGTAACATCGTACAATGAAAAAGAGAAAAGACGGAGGAGAAAATCCGAGTGAAAAAGTCGCTAACGTTCTCTTTTAGCTCCAGTCTCTTTCCATGGACTCTGCATCCAACAAGTTCCACATTTTCTTTACTTTCGTTTTCACCTTTTTTTTTTTTTTCTCTTTCTCCTGTCAGAGAGCAATTTCTCCGTCAAATTTTCAATCCTATCAAAATAAGCCTACTCGAAAGAGTCAGATCCTCTCCTGATCCTTAAAATCTGAGACTGCTGAGCAGACAATCGTTGAAATTTGATCTAAATGCTATAATTATTATAACTTTTAAAGAACTTCCTATTTGTAGTCATTGGATCAAATTTCAACGACCATGATTGCCTACTCAGCAGGCTCAGTTTTTAAGGATCAGAAAAGGATCCCGATCCCACTCGAAATGCCCCTTTGCGCAACCACGTGTTATAACTTGTACTCTTTACGAAACCACCTGTTATAACTTATACTATGCGCCGATTTATCTTAAGTGGATATGCTAGCAAAACATTATAAGTAAAAGTTGAGCAAATAATAAATCCACTTGTTATAACATGATACAATGTACCGTTCTAAGAGAATACATGCAAAATACCATAACAAGAGTAGAACGCCCAATAAATCGTAAACCCGTTGAACGAAATAACATTAAGGAATAGGTTCATGGGCCTGTAGACGCCACGTTGCTACAAAATAATTGTTTTTTTTTTTCTTTAAACAAACGATATTATCTACACTAATGAAAGGAGATGAGCTTAGCAGTTTCACAATAGGCTCGCAATAATATAGTTCAAATTCGCCTTTGACGATAATTGAACCTAAGAATCAAATTTAACAAAGAAAGATTAACACCTGCATCATATCACATAAAGGTACAAATTTAACAAAATTGATCCGTTCATGGCCTAATAACCAAAATTCTTCCCTCTCACTTGAATACTTTGAATACTATCATTTGGGGGGTGGGGGGAGTTAAGAAGAGGCATGTTTCTATCAGGGAAAATATCACAAGTATAGCTGAATAAGCTCATCGCTGACCACTGAAGGACTTAGCACGCCCAGATCCGTGAAAAGCAGAGTAAGATATTGCGGAGGAGTATAATCACGGGCAGACTTTTCAACTTCAACCTTGGATGGGATGGGTACCCCAAAATCTATGGGACGTAATGCAGGGGCCATGTCTTTCTGGTCCAATGGATATAGGCGAGCAAACTGGAAAACAACAAATCAAATATGTGATGATGTTTTGGAAACTAAGGAACAAATGTTGATATTTGGATCCATAAATTCCTCCATTAGATTGCAATTTCTACTCCCAAATCAATTATAAATTTCCACTCTGCGATGCAGGTACTTATATAACATGTAGAAATGACACTGCCAATGAGTAAGTGACGTGAAGTGCCGTATCATGGGATAAAACGATTTACTTTTGCTAAAATATGATATCACATTTTCATCCACTCGATATAGGATCGAACACATTTTGGCATACCTTGTAGCTTTCAGCAGCCACATAAACCGGTTTGTTCATGCTGTGTGCCACTAAGGCAATTTGAAACGTTCCCATCATATTGATGATACCTCCACTTTCAACCACTCCATCTGCCCCGACAAATACCATGTCAACCTCATCCATGGTATATGCTGCTGCGGAGTCTATTAGAAGCTTCACGGGAACATCAAGCTTGGCCAGCTCATTTGATAATCGTAATCCTGTCCTGTCTGGTCTTCCCTCTGCAGTTTACAGCATAAAGATTGAATCATAGGGCAGACAAGTAAAGCAGAACCACCCATAAGGAAAACATTTCATACTAATCCTACCTGTTACAAACAAATCGAATGCAAAGAACATAATTCAAAGCACGAAAAATTCCAACCTGACTAGTTTTCTATTTGGTCAACCTGTGTTGATGTAAAAGAAAAAACAGACCAAGAATCCAAAATCTCTCCATCCCATATAAGAGGTGCCAAGAGGATGGAGATTCTAATTTATGTTGTTAACCCCGTCCTACTCTAGTTTATGTGCACACAATGACACAAACATAACTCACTGCATCATAAAGGAAAAAAAAACCTGTGCAGAAAACTCGAAAGAGTTTGTTGCTCTGTGCCGCAGTTTTTAATACTTCTAGAACAACTCTAGAGAAACCATGAACCAAGATGGTGCAACCATCAAATATAAAGTCTTGACTAAGCACAGCAATGATTCTGCGGGCCTGCAGTATTAGAAGTGTGACTCAATAACCGGAAGATGCCAAATAGTTAAAGTTGATAAACATACACAAAAAGATTTGTGTATTACATCAAAGTGTTGTGCATTAGGACACGTACCTTCATCGATATCTCCCCAAACTTCTCTGCCCGTTCAATTAAACGAGACTTGGCTGAGTTGAAGTCCTCGTACTCTAAAGCTGAAGTTCGAGTAACATACCGAATGAACAGGTCACATCCAGCCGTCAAAGAAATAGAGGTCGTGTCCCATGACTGAAGCACATGAAGGGTAAATCAAATTAATCCAAAAATCCAAAGATTTCTAATTTTCTACAAACAACAACAAAGCCTTTTCCCACTAAGTGGGGTCGGCTATATGAATCCTAGAATGCCATTGCTCTTGGTTCTGTGTCATGTCCTCCGTTAGATCCAAGTCCTCTAAGTCTTTTCTTAGAATCTCTCCCAAAGTTTTCTTTGGTCTTCCTCTACAAGATCATAATTTTTCTTTTGTTTCAAGAAAAATGAAGATTATAACTTAACATCTCATATGATGCTGCAACTTGATCTAACAAAATGACATCTCATATGATGCTGCTTCTAACGAATGGAAAACCAGTTAACGAATGGAAGCAATCCAGACGACAAGACAAGCAAATCACCAAATAGGAAAATTTTCGTACCAAGTTCAATTGCCCCAAAAACTAACAATGCAATTCAGGGACTTGAATTCTGATTAACACATTTTTTATTATGATAATTTCAGAAAGGCAGAGGCTTTTCTCATAGAACAACCCCTAAATCACTGCCTTCCAAACATCTATACAGATCCTGATTAAGATATATCAGAAAGGCATGGCAAATCTTCGACAATCCATTCACAAAACCACAAATTTTGAAAACTACTTTTTCAGTGAAACAAACAGGGCATAGTGGACTCACTTTCAGAGACTCGGAGGCCTTCTTGAGCTCAATTTCGAGCTCCATCATAGTGGTGGCCTCACTGGACCGAATCACAGACGCCAAGGCCCGAATCGCCGCCACGGCCTCCGCCAAATCGGGCTGCTTTCGCCAGCTATTGAACTCCTCGATGACGCTGAAGGGCTTGCCAGAATTAGACCCCAGCTTAGCTTCAACCTCAGCGGTGATTGGCCCTTGCTCGTCGGGGTTTCTGCCGACGGCAGCCTGGGCCTGGGCCAGCCAGTCGCTTGTGACGACGCCGTGGTGGGCCGCCCGGGTCTGGTAATAGGCCGAAATCTTAGGGTTAGGGCTTTGTAGAGCGTCGGCCATGGATGTTGACGGCGGTGGCGGGGAGAGATTAAGGGACTCAGGTTTGGAGGCTAAGACGGCGGCGTTTCGATCCTCGTCCTGCTTGTCGAGAATGAAAGAGGCTGATGTCCACCACATTTATGCCTACGTGGAGGGTTGAGTGGGTCGTCACTTTTTCGAATTGATGAGAAAATCAATGGCGAATCTACCGGGAACTGTTGCGGTCAGGTTCCGATGAGTGTAATTAAGCACTTTAAAGTTAAATGGCTGGGGATTCGATGGAATTACAGTAAATAGTCTCATATTACATACATCCATGTCGGCCAAGAGATGTAAAGTAAACGACGGCTCCTTACTTTTATAAGGGCTTGTAGGGTGGGTACAAAAAATGTGGTACTCCTAAACCAAATTGAATCACGATAAAATAAACCATAAAACCCGTGTTAATAAAAAAAATCAACATCAGACTCAATGGTGAATATAAATAAGTTGAATGGAGTGTTTATTGTGTCATGTAGTTTTTATTTTATATTTTTTTGGTAAACTTGTGTCATGTAGTTTATGTTAGCTCAGATTTGTTGAATTTTGGTTTACTTGGAGTGTTTAGGAAGATTCGGATTCTCTCTTCTTGTTGCAGATACTCATTGATCTTAGGATTGGGTTTTATTGGTTTGCTTGATCTTTGAATGGTTAATGTATTTTACTTAAAAGCTCGGTACCTAAAAAGATAAACAAGGGAAATGAACAAATAGAGTAGGTAGGTAACTCAGAATTCTGCATCACAATAAAGGACTACAGATTTTTAATTTAGTATTTGCAAAGGACATTTTGTTTGCTTGGTGCAAAGGATATTTGCATTTTGATTTAGTATTTACAAAGATTTTTTTTTGTTTATAACTTTGTATAACCATTTTAGAGAACATATTTGAATGCAAGAATGCAAAAAAAAAAAAAAAGAATAAAAAAACAAGTAAACATTAAATATCATTATTTGGAACTGTAAACCGGCAAGAACCGGTGTAAATCCCAAGCCGTATAGTTTTAGTAATAAATTTAAGTAGAATCACACCTAACCGAACCGTTGATATTTCTCAATTCCTGTTCTGATTTGAGGGTGAAACCACATCGTGCCCAACCCTAAGGTTTGTTTGCAAAAGCATTTGGAATTAGGAGTGGCCATAGTTTGGTTTGGTTCCATCTGGGGTGAAATAGAAACAGAAACTAAATTTTTTTGCAATTCAATTCGGTGAAATTTTGAAGCTTGAATCAAAATGGAACCAAATCATTTTGTTGTAGTTCGGTTTGGTTTCCAACGGTTTTGATTTATGTTTCAAGCTATTTGCAAACTAAATGATTTATGTCATTAATACAACCCAATTGTGTATACGTGTTGTATGATTACCCACTAAGTAAGCACAGAAAACATAAATCACATATATCATATCATAGGAGCTCAAAAACTCAAAGCATCATATCATCAACCATAGCAACTTTCTAATTCAAAATGTTCATCATAATTCATCATAAATCGATAAACGTGAAATCATTATATCAAAAATCTTATTCATAAACATTTTCATAAATATTTCAATAAATGTAAATTCAGTCAATCATAATATTTCATAAAGCGTGAATTCAATAATTCATAAACGTATCATAAAGCGTAAATTCAATAAATCGTAAATAATTCATGAAACGTAAAATAATGACATCATACTTTTCATGAATGCAAGCCTGGTATTTTAATAAAATCATTCAATTTAAGAAGGGGTCCACTCACAAAACACAACAAATCACAATGTCATTCATTATATTCGGCCAATACCACCCAAAATTCCATGAAAGGAACCTGAAAAGTGCTACATAACATACCTGAAACCACCGACCAACATGAATGAACATACGTTTCAATGCAGCCTAAGACAAACGTAAATAAGAACAAAAACATGAGAAAGACTCAATGCACCTTCATTGCAAGAGGTCGGGAATACTAAAACCTAGATTTAGTCTTTCTTATAGAGCATATCAGGATTCAAGTCTTGCAAACAGAGAAGCATGATGGTCTCATTTTTTGGGAAATTTATAATTATATCCTCGTCGACCTGACTTAATCCAAGATCCTACAATGAAAAAATAGATTGTTCAAGCAAAAAAGAGCATAAAAACTATAATAAATAAGAACAAAAATAAGTAAGTACATGGATGCGATGTTCAACAAGATTCCAAGCCATTACAAAGTATTGTACTCCATCGCTCAATTGTCCATTCCATCAGCTAATTTCATCACCAGATTTCCTTCCCAACCAAAAACTTACAAAGTGGGCTTGAGATCCAATCCGGGAATAGCAACAAACCGTTTGGGCCATTAACATGAAAAATTATTCTCAAAAAATGATGAGAAATAAACGACTTCGAATTAGATATTTTTTATTCTTCATATCTGTTAATTTAAAAGCCAAACCATTTAATGTACCGTTATATAACTTGTAGGATAGTGTACAACAAACAATTCTACCAATTGAATACAATTTTGTGGTTGAATAAACTATTGTGGTTGTAAAGCACCTAGAACCACTATACATATACCCAGTGTTTAGAATATCGGTATCGGTGAAAATATCGATATGCATATTTGTTGAAATATCATTGGATATATCGATATCTGTATCGATTGCCTTTGATGGATATGGTGAAAATTCACTCAAAAACATGAGAATTTAAAGTTATTGTCTAGGAAATGTCATATGAAGCCACAACACATGTATGATTCATAAATTAATGACTAGATACTATGTAGAAAATAAGTATGTGAAATATCGATGGATATATCTAGAACTGCCAGAATTGTTGCTATATTAAAACCTAGATTTAGCCTTTCTTATAGAGCATATCATGATTCAAGTCTCGCAAACAATGCTGAATGATAGTCTCATTTTTTGGGAAAGTTTTCATTATATCATCGTCGACCTGACTCAATCCAAGTTCCTACGCACAAAAAATAAAAATAAAAACTGGATTGATCAAGCAAAAAAGATCATAAAAATTATAATAAATAAGAACAAAGATAAGTAAGTACATGGATGTGATGTTCAGCAAGATTCCAAGCCATTATAAAGTACTGCACTCCATCGTTGAATTGTCCATTCCATCTGCTAATTTCATCACCAGTAGCACCCCCATAGACAAGGCGTAATATGTCATTCCACGGAGGGATTATGATTAAGCTTCTGGTATTTTCCTCACTACAAAATACCTACAAGCCACCCTCCTCGCAAAGCTCATGAGAGCGAAGTGGTTATGTAGTAAGTATTGAAATGAACTGTGTAATGATAAAAACAGTTTATGTTCACTTAATTTTAAAAACATCAATCAAATACATAAACGTTAACAAATAGAGTAATGTAGAATCATAATGAACAACATAGGAAATGCACTAGGCCGTGAAAAATATCTTGAAAAAATCATACCAAACCCTCTCGATCATCAATAGCATCGCTATCACATTTGTTCTTTCGAAAAATGACCACCACTTGGCTTCTAGTCCATAACATATTTTGCGTTCTTATGTTCCAGTGACCATCTACTCTTTCAAAATCCTTAACAAAGGTAACAAGTCTTATGAAAATAGGTAAGACCGTACTATGTATTGTCGTTGTGTTAAATGGCTCCCAAATTTCGTTCCCAACCAAAAACTTACAAAGTGGGCTTGAGATCCTATATGTGAATAGCAACAGACCGTTTGGGCCATTAACGTGAAAAATTATCCTCAGAAAATGCTGAGAAATAAACGACTTCGAATCAGATATTCACTTTTTTTTATTCTTTCATATCTGTTAATTTAAAAACCGAAACATTCAAACCATTTGATGTATCGTCATATAACTTGTATGATGGCGTACAACAAACAATTCTACCAATCGAATATAATGTTGTGGTTGAATAAACTGTTGTGGTTATAAAGCACCTAGAACCACTATACATATACCCAGTGTTTAAGATATCGGTATCGGTGGTTGAATAAACTGTTGTGGTTATAAAGCACCTAGAACCACTATACATATACCCAGTGTTTAAGATATCGGTATCGGTAGAAATATCGATATGCAAATTTGTGAAAATATCGATGGATATATTGATACCAATATCTGTATCGATTGTCTAGGAAATATCATATGAAACCTCAACACACGTTTGAATCATGAATTAATGATTAGATACTATGTAAAAAATAAGTATGTGAAATATCGATCGATATACCTAAAGCTATTAGAATTGTTGCTATACCGCCAGTAAGCATTTGGGGTTATCAGTGTGGTCGATCCTACTTGAGGATTTTTGTCAAACACCTCCTTGGTGTCCTGGGCATTCTCAATAGAGATCGCATTGGAGAAGAACTAGTTAGGCGAGATCTTGCCGGAGGTGGCAATGCACTGTATCGAAGGGGAGAATTGACTGGCGGTGGCAATTGATTGGATGGAAGTGCAGAGCCCTAGATTGAGAAGGTGGTGGATTGACATTCCGAGAGACGTGTGTGGGAATTTGGGCGGTTTTCTAAAAAAGTTATAGAAAAGTCAAAGAGTTGGAGAAATGACCAATGGAGAACTTTCCAAAACCTTATTGAGATTTGTTCAGTGTTTAAAATATTAGTATCGATATACAAATTTATGAAAATATTTATAAATATATCAATATCGATTGTCTTCAATGTAAATGGTGAAAAGTTGCTCAAAAACATGAAAATTTAAAATTATTGTCTAGGGAATGTCATATGAAACCACAACACACGTATGAATTATGGATTAATGATTATATACTATGTAAACATAAGTATGTGATATGTGAGGAAAAAAAAAAAACTTATTTCTAATGAAAAGTAATAAAATGCTTTTAAAGCATTTCACTAAAACGAATAAATTAAACATAATTTAATTGAAATTTTCGTCATGAAAGCAACATAGATTTTATTAAAGTAAACAAATACCATAAATAAAGAAATTAAACCAAATAAAGTAGCATAGGTGAAAGAGGGAAAAAGAAAAGAATAATAAAAGTAAAACATAAAACTTGTAGCTAAACGAAACTTTGTGGATTTGGATCCAATTGAAGGATTTAAAAAGCAAATCCACACAAATTGGAAAAAAAAATAACGAGAGTTGTAATTTATTTACAACTTGAAAAGAAAAGAATAAAAGAAGTAAATCATACAATTAATACCTAGCCAAATTCGATACAATAAATCCACATAATTGTGGATACGATTGAAGTGAAGGACATTCATCCAGTGATTGGATGGATAGAAAATTTATGAGACATGATGAAAAAAATTAGGGAGAGTTTGAGTTTTGGGAAAAATTAGAGAGAGTTTTGAGTTTTGGGGAGTTGATTTGTGTGTCTTTGCAGTTTTGTTCAAAACTGAAACCAAATTATTTTTTCGCATTATGGTTACGTTTCAAACCGAAACCGTTTCAAAACCGTAAAAATCAAGTTGTTTAGTGCAATTCGGTTTATGTTTGTGTTTCGGTTTTTTATTTTAAGTGCCCACTCTTATTTGTAATGGGATAAAACTACTTTACGACATGGAAAAGTGCTTCTGATTGAGCTTGAAGAAAACACATAGACACGGTTTTAGCTCATTTAAGCGTCACATCTAAATGTTTTATGGTAAAAAAATTTGTGAGTGTTTTCCATAAACACTTTAATTTTCCTATAAATGTTTTAAACAAATATAATAAAAATACTTTTAACTAAGTTCCCTTTAGTTGTAACTCCAAATATGCCTTGAGATGAGAGATGTGACTGGATCGTCGTTTAAAAGTTGGCCCATTCTTTACTAGACATCAGTCCTTTTGTTTTTATTTTTTATATAACGACAAATACTTACTAAGGGGAGGAGGAATAGTAAATATTGGTATTTGTAGCCCTTTCACATATAAGGAAACAGAAAAACTATTAGACCATAATATTAAGTGACAACGTTAGTTGTTTTTAAATGTTTTTTTTTGCGTATGGACGTTTTGGCACATGATAAGTTTGATTTGACACAAATTAAGTTATAATATTAAGTGATGTAGCTGATGACATAGTAGTATCTTAGGTCTCATTTGGCAAGCTAGAATTGGATTGAGATGAAATCCAATCTAGCCAGATTTGACAAAATCATGTATGGCATGAGTATGTACGAAAGGTTAAGAATTTAGGCCAAGTCTTGCTCGGTTAGGTTTATAAGAGATTTACACAATGTGAGCATGAACTTTAAACATGGTAAGATTATAACACGACGCATTGTCAAATTTAACTTTGGTTCCGTTCTATATTAGGAGTGTCATATGCGAGACATGACACAATAAACCATTTTAATTAGAATAGTTCTACCAAGCAAAGCCAAATTAGTGGATATGGATAGTAAATATGACACCTTGTCATTAGATCTCGTTTACGTAATCGTAAACAAAATAGGAGGATTGGATTGAAGAGCAACTGAATTGAGGAGGAGTTGGAATGGGGAGGAGTCAAAATCAGATTCCTTGTGAAACTGTTTATTTAAATGTTCTAGAATCGGAGTAAGAATAAGACTGAGTTCATATAATTTGTTAACTAATTCACCTAAATCGAAATAGAAATGAATATGATTAGTAAAATACTCTTATTTTACATAACATATTTATATGCTAAATGATTGGATAATTTTTTATGCAAATGAATTGTGTCGTTAGTGATATTTTTTTGGAACATAATAAAACCTTAATAGTAATTACCCTATAAACATTAATTATTTGTTTTTTTTTTAATGGATCAGCTGCTGGCTTCGTCATGGCAATCCACCCTTATGGGGGCCAGGAAGACTTACAAAGACATATCAGTCTCCCCCTAGCCATCATCTTGCGATTCACCATCTTGAGATATAGGCCTGCAATTCGTCCCCAACCACTGGCCACCCGATGGTGTTTAATCCATATGTTTTTTAAAGACACATGAAATTCAAGAAATACAACCTAGCAAAAGGTCATTTTGTTAGCTGCATACAACAGTAGTCGGCAAAAGTGAAATTATAGTAAATATCTAAGGGCGTAAGAAAAATTGATTCCGATTCCTCCATACTCCCGGATTACCACCTCCATCAAGGAGTCCAATTCCTTCAAAATGAGAAATTGAAATCCTTTTGTGTGGATCCCACTTTTCTTTTTATTCCTTCAAGTTTAGTTAACAGAGTTATATCCTGTAATCGGAATCCAATTACACATTTTGATTTCGATTAGAGGTTCGTAAACAGTATTAATAAGGCAAAAATAGCTAAATTTAACCTTCCCTAAATTTGACACAAAAGTGATTAACAAAAACCTAAATAATTGATCAATTTCACGAAATGCATTTTGGGGATGTCTCTTCTTTTCACTATTTTGAATCATTTACAAAAGGCTTTTTAGCTAAAATGGTCTTTGAGATTTGCGTAACACATCACTTTGGTCCCTAAGATTTGAAATCAATAGAAGTGGTTCATGAGATTATCCAACATCAATCATTTTGGTCCTTCAATGCAAAATTATGTTAAATAAGGATCAAAATGACAAATATACCCTCAATTTAATAAACAATGAGCCAAAATGATTTGACAAAAATTAAGGCTATTTTGGTTATTCTATTTTTATTTAATAGAGATTTTTCAAGGAATGATCAAAATGATTGATGATGGACAAACTCAGTGACCAATTCTATTGATTTCAAATCTCATGGAGCAAAATGATGAGTTATGCAAATGTCATGAACCATTTTGACTAAAAAGCCTTTACAAAATACAATCCTAATTCAATTCTTGATTCTAAAGTAAAAATAAGGTGGAAAACCAAGAGATCCTCAATATATATATAAGTAGGCCCTTTTATACAAAGGGATCCTCATTTTTTGAAAAAAAAAATGGGGATAATGTGTGGGGCTCATTCCACATCGAATTTCAACGATCCGAACCGTTTATGTTGTTAGTCTCAATTCATAGATCATCCTTGCAAAAATTCAATTCAATCCGAAACCATTTGCCTATTTAATTATCAAGATCAAATTTCGTTGTTTCTTATATAACAAAGTATTCGTTCATTTTTTTTTTTTAATCTAATTAGATGTCTTAAATATTTCTGATTTAGCTAATATTTTGTAAGGATGATCTATGAGATACAACTTGAAAAATGGACGGTTTAGATCATTAAAGTTCAATGTGGTGTGAACCCCACAACTAATTCTTATTTTTATAAAAAAAAATTAAAAAAAATAAGGATCCCTGCTTCCTATATATATATATATATATATATATATATATATATATATATATATATATATATATATATATATATATAACTATCTAAAAATATATAGGACAATACGACTTGATTTGACTTGACATTTGTCGTTAACTTGCTTCCACACTTTCACATTTTACGGTTGATGAGGCCATACACAACAAGAAGCCCTACGATGAGACTATGATCTATGAATGGCTCTACTACCATTGTCAAAACATCTTCTCCTAGAACCACGCCACATGTTGATTGTTTCCTCTTTACCTGTTAAATAAAATACCATTAATTAGTATTAACATGATTTATCAATAACCTATTATTTCGGTTATATTATTACTCAAAAATTTATATCATGAGCTCATTACTGATGAAAAAGAATGAGAGAAAAAAAGAGAGAGATATGAGCACACAATGAACAATTGAAATACTACAACAATTCCCAAAATATAAAGGTAAGACAAAATTTGCCTCTGCAACTGGTCTTCCAAACTTGTCAAGTATCTTGTAGGATGACTTGCTGCTCAAGCTTTCTATTCTGTATTGGTGTGGTTGGT
This sequence comes from Pyrus communis, assembly GCF_963583255.1. NCBI lineage: Eukaryota > Viridiplantae > Streptophyta > Magnoliopsida > Rosales > Rosaceae > Pyrus > Pyrus communis. The sequence goes on along the minus strand of NC_084809.1, from coordinate 11,001,715 downwards.
TCTTGTCTAGCCCTACAACAACCTTACATTGCGACCTTCCTCTACACAACCTAGAACTTTTTTTTACTTGAAATCCAGGCTTTTTTGGGTTCATCTCTTTATCTGTAGATCTGTAGCCCTCCCAAACCCCAAGCAAATTGAATTTCTGCATACCAAAAGCACCAGTATTGTCAGCAAAATTAAGTATACTCTCCATCTCAATGGAGCTATAAATAGCTAGCTACTGTAAAATTACCTTTCTTTGTATGGTGAATAAGGTTTTTCCTTTCAGATCCATAAGATAAACTTCTCCTCTACATTTGCAGTCATAGTTATCTACCCGATACACAATTTTGCCATTCGAATCAAAGACCGTGCAGCCATTGCCATTCAGTATGAGTGACTTCATCCATATGGTGAATGTTTCTTGTTTCGAAGTAAAGTATTCGGCAGGGGAGGAGAGTGGTGCCTCAGGGTGAACCTTTATCATGAACATCAGGGAAGTTTATGTTTTGATGGTACATTCAGCCCCAAGAGGTTTATATGCTCTCAAATGCACATGCATGTACTAAAGAAGCTACAGTGAAAAGAAACTAAATAAACTAATTAATGTCTGATGATAATTTGGATTATGACGTTTGCTGCTTGAGTTTGAAGATATGCATGACAAATAAAAATTCTAAATTTAATTGTAATTAATTTGAGTACTTTTTATTAAGAAATAATTACTAAAGCACACCCAAAAAGGGTATTATCATTTTTAATACCCAACTGTCTTAAGAAACCCATTGAGTATTATTAATCTTATAAAAAGGGTAAATCCTACAGTCTTTAATACCCAAATGTCTTAATATCATATGATCAATACGAATCTTATCACTAACTAAACTAAGCAGCTTGCCCTATGTCATCTGCGGCTTTCACTGTAGCTGTATGGAGTTCAGCTCATCAGCTAACCTACCAAGTGCATATAATGGTTCATTTGCAGATATTATATATATACATATATATATATGTATGTATATCTGTGTGTGTATATATATAGTTCACTCTTTTTTACTTTAATGCAAGCCCACAGATTTGCTAGGTCAACATATACAGGTGGTTTCGAACCAATTACTTATTGGAAAAATCAAAGTTTCCTGATCACTTGGGAAGTTTTGCTTTGTTGATCTTGATCATGACCCTTACTTTTTGCATATAAAACCATTTGTGTATTGACAGTTTGTCTGAGGGAGTAGGTTTGAAATAATCACTAGAATTTCATAGCTAGAAGGTTGGATTTGGCCGCACTTTTTGTATGTACTTGTCTACCTGCAGGCTGCAAGTTGACAAAAATGGGTGCGAAGTGAGTCTGCAGCTTGGAGAAACCTACTATATATGGCATTTATATCATGCTCCTTACAAAGGTTAAATGCAAAGAAAGGCATGAAATAAATTAATAGTGTATGACCCATATATTCTGGGCTATGTATATAATAATTCATGGGTTATAAGGCCATCTCCAACCGAAGGTTGGCCAGAGGGCTCGTTTTAGCCCTCTGGCCCTCCAAGATATTAATATTTTAATAAACAGTACAGGGCCATATTTGCTTCCATCTCCCACCGAGGGCCAAAGGGCCATAGGGCTCGTTCTAGCCCTGTCACAAAAAACCGTCTCCAACCAAGGGCCAAACATAATTTGTTTCATGTTACTTAATTTAATTTAATGTTGTATAATGGCTTGGGAAGTTATAGGAAAAAAAATAGAATTTAAAAAATATATGAAACAAATTTTGTAAAATGGAAGTTATAGGAAAAATAGAATTAAAAAAAAAATATAAAACAAATTTTGTAAAATAGAAATTATAGGGAAAATAAATATAATTTAGAAAAAACATAAAACAAATTTTGTAAAATAGAAGTTATAGGAAGTTATAGAAAAAAATAGAAGTTATAGGAAAAAAAATTGTGTAAAAAAAATAAAATAATAAAAAAAATTGTAAAAAAAAAAATAAAAAATAACGGCTAGTTGACATTAACTAGTCGTTGCATTTGAAATTTGGCCTAGAATTCCTGTTGGATATAACCGACAGGAATGCTAGAATTTCTGGCCCAGCCCAGGGCTGGCTGGCTGGATTGGGACAGCCGGTTGGCCCTTTGGCCCTTTCAAATTTCGTGGGGCCCACGAGCCCTCTAGCCTAGCCTTCAGTTGGAGACAGTTTTCGGACTATTTTCGGCCCTTTGGCCCTCTTGACTATTCGGTTGAAGATGGCCTAATATGTATGGACAAATTTGTACTTAACTAGTATTGTAAGTAAAATACGATGAATGGATATATTAGTGATAACATCATATGACTATGTTATGGTATCACCCAAAATTTTTTTTTAGAAGTACAATATTCATTAATGAGAATAAATAGATACATAAAGACGTTGTATGTGTTTATAAGTAAATTTAAAAATCAAAGACTATCATCAACTGATAAGTTTCCAGTCAATGTGCAAGAGATTGTATATATCCTTAACTAATTGCAGGTTTTCAGCCTTCTTATATTTTTAACATCATTTGCAATCTCTCAATCTCTACTATCTGTTACGTATTTAATTTCTTTCACTTGACATTTACACTTTTCTTTGTAAATTGTTTGGCTGCTACTTTTTGACATGCCTGAAACGTTTCTTTCTGATTCTTTTAAGTCTAAATTGGCATCCAATTAATGGTTTTCTTTTATTGTGTTCATTGGATAAGATCTAGCGGAGAAGAAAATATATAATTGATGGCTGACTTATCTGGTTAAATACTTAATACATTTCTTTGGTTGAGTATATTTCTGCATGCATGCTTCTTTAATATTTCCAGTTCCAGGCGCCATTGGAATCTCATCATTGATTTTTCCTGCTCCTTCAATAATACTAATTTCTTAATTTGGAAAACACATACTTCCAATGTGCGTTGTGTATTGGGACAAACATGTCGCACCGACTTTAATATTCAATCACAAGAACCATACATTTAGTCTAATTTTTTAATAAGAGGGGGAGGTACTAGCTACTAAAGCATGTGGCGATTGAGGGCATTCGTTGGGGGAAAAACCAAGAGAAATGTTAGGAAACTCACTCAAAAAGTTAGTATCTCTAGACTCTCCACCACCACGTATGCCATAATATTTTCTTTCTATTAAGAGAAATGCTAAAGAACTCTTAAAAAGTGAGACTCTTCGTTAACTTTCTGTTACCTTATGTTTTTTGCATAATATTTGATGATCAGATGACAGAAAATCTGTGAAAAATCTCACTTTTAAGATAGTCCTATTAGCATTTCTCTTTTATTGAATCAAATGTTGAAGAGGAGTTCCCTCATTAGTACATTAAAAATTAATAATTAAGCGATGAAACCCAGAAGCACCAAATTTTAAGAACTCCATGAAAAACTTCTCTAACCCCATATCCAATATATGTAACCGGAAAGAAAAATATGAAGTTTGAATCTGTAGCGAAGAAAATCCTAAGATCTGAATCTTCATCTTTGATTCTATTTCTCTCTCCCAAAATTTAAGTTTGGAATGGGCTTCTCTCTCAAATTTATCAACTCCTAGTGGCATGAGAGCCCAAACAGTTGAGGAGTTAGAGAAGCAGGACATTTTTGTTCATAAATTTTATTGTTTTAAATTTAATTTCTAAATCTTGTAAATCCTATGGCCATGACCAAATTCATAGAAATAGAAGCAGGGAAATTTTATAGACTGGTGCACCCAAATTAAAGTTAGATTAAAGTCGACTTCTCAGTGAAGTGACAATTTTTGAGTTACAAGGGCAAAGTTAGATTAAATTCGAGTTCTAAAAGTGTAGCTATAAATAAGCCTTTAAGAGCATCTTCATCCGTTTTAGGAGGCCAAGGGTAAGGCAAGGTTAAGGGCAATGAAATTGTCGTTATTATTCACTTTATGCAGTAATTGTTACAAGTTCATCTGTTTGGAAAGAGGGAGTGCAAGAGCAAAGGCGATTACTCTTCATATATATATATAAAGTCTATATATGAAGTCTATATAAAGTCTATAAATATATATATATATATATATATACATACTATTTATGTTTTCTTGGCCTTATCCTATCATTATTTCTCAAATAAAGTCTAATTCCATTAAATTATTTCAAATACAAGGGAACATCACAACATTACAACAAATATAATTAATTTTAAACAGGAGGATAAATCTTCTTCTCAGTCCATCTTCTCTTAAGAGTATGGACCTTCCTCATCTTCCGTGGAAAATCTTCATCTCATGACGTGATTTTTTTTACTTCTCCAAAAACATTTTGAGTTAGGGGATTCATCGTCAAGGTGTCGAGACATGATCTACCAATCTTTCTCCTCTTGCCTTTCTTGCCTATTCAACTCATTTTCTCTCACTTTTGCTTCATCTCTAGCCTTATCTTGCTATGTTAACCTGTCTCGTTCCATATTCAGTGCATGTTGGCGAGCCAATTCATCATCTAATTTTGAATAATCATTATTCGAAGAACTCCCTCTTGCATTCTTTTTTCTTAGTAGCATTCTTACCAATAGGCCTCAAGATTTTTTCAGTTTGTGCTACCAATTCATTTAGGACCCTCCAATGTCGATTCAGTAGTTGATTTGTGCAATGGAGTCTCATTTAACTAAACTTGTGGACCAACAGGCCGAACTTTGTACTTCAAAGTATGTTTCATAATGTTAACATATGTGCCTTGTTAATGATTTCTTATTATCAAGATTGAACCACATTTGAGCTTGTAGTTGCTATACAAAATTGTGAAACAACATAAAGATTTACGCAAGAAAAGTAAAAAAAAAAAACGTATTAATTACATTTTTTAGTTAATAATAATAAAATAATATTACCACATTGGCTAGATTAAGGCTACTTCAATAAATTCCTTCTGCTTTTCAAGGGCTTCTTGCATCAAATCTTACTTTGCATGTGTCTTAAATTTTCTCAAGAAATTGTGCATGAATCTTACTTTGCATGTGTTGCACCATTTTCTCATTTCGCATGATCAAGTCCTGAGTAACATGCACCCAAGCCTGAAGCATAGCAACGTCTTCCCAATCGACTAGTTTGACTTCTCTTTCATTTTTCTTAGTAACAAAAGGATTTGGAGTAGAAAACAAATATAGGAGATTGTAGTAAAAATAAGTATTGAGTTGTGGTGTGGTGTGGAAAATAAATAATATGATTGGGTATCTATAGAAAAAAAAATTTGGGTATTTTTTGATATTTTTAAAGTTATTATCATTGGATGCCCAGGATCTTGCCATGTGGCAGCTACAGATGAAAAGACAATTTTTTTCACCACGGGAAGTCCAACAGCTCGAATTAGGCTTCAGTTGAATGAGCAGCCCAATGGATTGCCTCTTCTTTTGTGGACTGGTGGAGGGTTTTTTTTGGGACCAGGAGCAATTATACCCAATTGTCTAATCAATTGGAGAATTGGTCGAGTTGCTTTGAACGTTTCTATTTGAATTTAATAAAATTTGTACTATGTATTGGAGAAAAAAAAACCCAGTAATTAAAAGATTAAGATGACATATGGTGAGAAAGCAACAACTATTTTCGGGGTTACGGCCGATTGAATTTGTCGGCCTTGATGTGAATAGGGATTGATTGCTTGAGACTAGCATGGCCGTATAGGACTAACTAGAAATAGTACCCGCGCGTTTCTGCGGGATTAGAAACCGTATAGAAAAATACGTTTCAAAACTATAATATATTGTTACGGAATGTTAATGTTATCTACACTGAAACATTTTTAAGGTCTTTGAAAGAATTGTTACATGAGGAACATGAATTGGTTGAATGAAGCTCTTGGAATTCTTTGAATCACTGTACGAGTAGCATTACATTTGAATGATTGATCGTGTAACAAAAATTAGCAAAAGAGTGTAATATATGAAAGTTTCGTATGTATAATTCAAACTTGCACATATTCATGCGTATTTTGCCAATTGTTAGAAACTGCTAAGATAACAATTGGTTTCACGTAATTGGTACGCTATTAACATAAAGAATTCTGTGAAGCAAAAATTTTAACTTATGATGCTAAAGATGTTGTATAAGAGTAGCTAGGTCCTCTATGTTTTATCCATCAAAGACATTGCAACTGTAGATTGTGGAAACTATAAAAATTCATCCAGTCAAGAGACAAAATTCAATAGTCATGGGTAAGGTATATATGGAACCGTGAATGTAAGATATAGTTGACAAATTTGCAAATTCATTTCAATTTCATAAAAAATACTAAAACGGAAGATCTTAAATTCATAAAGTATCCAAAATTTGATAAGCATGTTAAAATAAGTATTCATCACAACAATAGCACTGAAATTGAGTTCTTTTGTTTGCCAAGAATTTTCCAGCAACTAAACAGATGAAAGTATAGATAATGAAGCAATCAATTGAATGAAAGACATTGAACTCAATTTTTATGACAACAAAGAAGAAAAACAATTGATGTTGTCGTAGGTCATTTTAAATGAAATGAAGAACATTGGCTTACATAGTTGGAGGCAGGTAGGTTATATGAAATCTGCCATCTATGTATACTGCAAAACATTACGGAAGTCGTAAAAAACAATCCTCACAGATGACAGTAAAATAATAAGAAGACAGATTTGTATCAAACGTACAAACAGGACAAATGCATATTAAGGGGAAATAACCAAGAATAAAAAGATGAGGCTTTTTAAAGCTTACCAAATAGAAGCACCAAGGAATTTTCCAAAGCATTAGCTAATTTTTTGTAATCCTTCTTTGTAATTCTTCAAAAAAAAAAACACATGAATAACTATATAAGCTCCTAATAAAAGTTAAAAAGCCGATATAAATTGAAATTAAAAAAAAAAAAAATTGGCACAAATTGAATGATTAAAATCTGTGTGTATCTATAAAGTAACGATTGTGATTTTTTCCTATTTGTGTTTCCTAATAGCTATCTATAGACTAATTCTAAGATCTGTTCTTCCTGGATGTCCAGGGAAAGGAATAACATCTCTAATGTGGTCAATGCTGGTAGCAAATAAAATCATCCATTCGAATCCTAAACCAAAACCACAATGTTTGATGGTCCCACTCATATGGTTCAGCAGGCAGACCCATTTCCTGAATATAACTCCACTGGAAAGAATAATAATAATAATAATAACAACAACAATGGTAGATAAAGTCACTAAAACAGACAAAAACCGAATAATACCTGCTTGTAATAACATTGTAACGCTCTTCCCCTTGCCTTCTCCCAATCAACTCTGGACCTGAAATATAAGAAAACCGTATAAGGTAATCAAAAGATGCACAATGCTCAAGTATACAACAGAGCAGTGAACTCAACGGTTCAAAGTTCAAAGTATAATATCCACCTCTGGTACCAAGACATCTATAGCAGCACTTTCTTTAAACTATCGTTAAGTTTTCTGTAGAATGTTTCGATCCCTTTAGGATAGTTGTAAACGATAATAAGCTTTTGAAATAATACCTCCGTCACGTATCTGGACAAAATCAGAACAATGAATCGATAACCTCTATTTAATCAGTAAGCATAATAAAACAAACCAGTAGAATAATTCTAAAGGGACTACCTTTCGTGCTCAGATGCCAAATCAATCTCCCACTCTCCATGGTTGTCAAACTTCTTACATTTTTTCACATCATCAATTATAAATAATCCGTTTAAAGGGTGTTTTAGCAATTATTATTAGACGATCAATGCAAGTTTTATGAAATTAATGATTATTTCTTAAATTTAATTTTCACAAAAACTTGCTACCACCTAAACTAAGATCCTTTGCAACACAACAGGAAACACCAAATTATCGAGAACCATTCAAACCAACCAAAAACCCGAAAAAAATATCGGAATCAAACCAAAACAGCAGAGAAATTAACAACCCTGACTACTAATCGAAGAACAACATATGCGAGCCATAATCAACCATTACGCATATTTGGACAACAATTTAGGAAATCAGTGTATCACAAAGTGAAAGCAATCTCACACTTGCAATGACACTTCTTATTAGTAGAGCTAAACTACAAAAGCACTCAGCAAGTTATGCTGTGAACAACCGAGGATCGAATACATCTACTCTACAATATAAACAAAAAATTGAAGGGATGTGCACCATTAGTTCGATCCAAGATCGTAGAGTCCATCTAGTAAGGAGTGCTACCATAACTACGGAATGAAAAAAATACAAAAAATTCAATCTCAAATTGTTTGCTGATCATAAAAACAAAATCCATGCAACTGAACCTAACTAATACACAGCTAGGCTGAGCCAAAGATTTCAATTTATTGGACACAAAAGCAAAAAGTCACAGAATTTTATTAAGATTTATTTTCCTACGTTTTCTCGGCTACCAAACAATGGAACCCATATTTGCTCCTCACCCAGATTATCAATGAACGCCTATTTTTCAACTAGATAGGAAATTTTCCCACGAAACCGAAAGCTAGGAGCTTTGAACAATGAAATTAAAGTTCAATTAAACCAATTTACAATCGGATGAGATGGAAAATCGGCTAATTAATGCGATTCGATCCTTTTCTGGACCGATTTCCCAAATATTTCACGGAAAAAAAAAAAAAGAAGATTAATTAACGATTTCGGGGGTTGAATTCAATTGAGATTTTAAGGGATTTTAATTTTTTTAATGAATCTAGAGGTATTAAATCAGGATTTTAAGTGATTTTCTGAAATTCAAGGTGTATTCAATTATAACTTTAAGGTAGTTTATTAAAATCCTTATAAATCTGGATGTATTCAATTAGGATTTTAAAGAAATTTATGACATTCCAGATGTATTCAATTAGAAATTGATTTTAAAGAATTTGAGAAAATTGAGGAATTAGAGGAAATTAGAGAGATTTCATAGTGTATTTTAAGTATCCACAAATCTCACATCTTCCCATGAGATTTCAAGGGAATTGAATCAAACATTTATATGAAATCTCTAAAAATCAATTAAAATCCATAAAAATCTATGAATTTATAAATACATTAAAGTCTTTTAAATCCTCAATTGGAAACTTTAGCATAAAAATACGAAAATACAACGAGCAACACAAAATAGGGAGAAAACTGGAGACCTTGATTCGAAGAGAAATGGTGAAGCGCTAAATCGAGCTGCTTGGTGCATAGAAGAGTGAGGCGAGGAGGGAAATAGGGAGAGTAGGAGTCAAGCAAAGAAAAGGTGGGTCGAGATACTAAAACGGTGTGGGAAGAAAGGGCAAAACCGAGATTAGCGTAAACATGGGAGGGCATTTTTGCCCGTTTACTGTTAATGAACAGTAACTGAGAGTTTAGATTTTAGTATATGATAATAAATATAGTCTGGCGTAGCTGATAATTATAAACTATTTAATTATGCCTTCATTTTTGTGGAAGTGAAGTGAACCATTGGTTACATTGACTTTCTTATTTGCTTGATGGAAAGGAAAAGAATGCGAGCATGTTCGCTTGCCAAAGTTTTAAGGCATTACACAGTGGTTTTGTTTTTTACACGTTTTAGTTTACCAAATAACACAATTCTTGTAGCAAAGGATGTTGCAAATAGTCTCATTATTGTAACGATATCATCTCGGTATGCAATTAAAATTGTCATTATATATTGTCATATTATATAAATAATCTTCATATGTTGTCAATGCTATCGATAATGTCCAATTATATCGATGACAAACAGTTTCAAATTATCTTTTAGATGTCGTAAATAAAGCATCAATATGTTGTCAAGGTTGAACATTTTCTTATCGATACAATATACGGAAGTGATTTTCACACATCTTTTAGCCTCTTACACCCTTTTGCTTTAACATGGTTGTTGATATTCAATCCGATGACCATAAATAAAAAGAGATGTGTGAGAAAATAAAAATGGTTGTTATGTTATTTGAGAACAATGTTATAGCATGGTTCTAAAAGACGCTAGATACTAGTCAGATGGTGGGCTAGGGCTTAGCGCCTTAGGCAGATTAAGCAGACTAAGTAGACTAGGTAGATTTGAATAAATTTCATATAAATTAATTAAATTACTACATTATATATACAAATATAGTAATATGGTACAAAATAAATAACAACATATACTTATATATAATAAATCTTTATAAATAAAAACATATTTATAGATATTATATGAGGTGGGAGTTCTAGGTTAATGGTCTGGTGGAAAACAGGTGGGGCCTTAAAAGGATAAGAAAGGGATAATAAAAACAAAAGTTAACAGAGGAAGATGGTGGGCCTCTTAAGTGAGGGTAAAAAAAAATTAAATAATGAAAAAAAAATCTGCAAAAGAAGGAAGTATAAAATGACGACGTCAAGCATTATATTAAAGAGCCAACTCATCATCTTCTTCACGATTTTGTGCCCGTCCGTTGACTCTATATCTAAAAATTTCCAAATTCCGGCTCTCCTTCACATGGCCTTGCCCAGCCCCGCGCATCCCCCTCCTTGCTCCGCCTAATCCTACCTAGCCCGGCCTAAACCCGCCCAACCCAGCCCAAGCAGCTGCATGATAAGCTTGCCGATTTCATAATCGATTCGAAATTAATCGTAGCGGCGGTTTGTCGCCTAACGCCTAAGCAGCCACCTTTTACAACATTGTGTTATAGTAATTGTGCTATTAAGCAATGACCTGCTAAAATATGGGCTCATTAACATATAAAATAAATTTGGGTCTCAAAGTGGGCTAAGTGCAATGGGTTGAGGATTTTGCTGGATGCATTGTTTTTTACTAGTTTTGGGCTTCAACCCCCTTGGCCCCTTTGTTACATGCACATACGGACATGCCTACTCGGTTGTTTCTCCCCTTTGCGTGGCGCCCTGCGCAAAAGTGAGCAACAACTACTCTAATTAGTAACTATTTTGATAACTGTTGTTTGGAGAGCAATAATGGTGCCAATGAGAAAATGGTGACAAAAATTAATAAAATATGTGTATTTTAATGCATTAGTCATCATTTTTGTTGCCATTTTTTTATTGACAACATCATTGTTACCCTAGCAACAGCTACCAAAATAATCACTGATTAGGATTGTTGTTTCTCACTTTTATTGTGGTGACAAGAAACTTCGTCCTCCATACTAGTGAAAAAGACTCGATATAAGCAATTTGCATGGATGCATGCATTATGTTGGCATAGACAAATACTACCAGTTCAAAATTCAACCTAGATCCATGGCATCTTAGTTTTGCAATAGGCATATTTTATAAATGCAGTATCGTCTCAGGTGGAGAAGACCCACCGTTTAACTCTTTTCTTTTCCATAAAAGTATATCATTCCAAGTTTATGAAATTAGGGAGTTTATAATAGTAAAATTCTATCACTTTAAAAACTCAAGAAAAGTCCATATAAATCTTAATACACCACACTCCCCTAAGCTTCCACCAATCAAGTTGAAAGTTCAAACTTGGATTCTCTGGTAAATTTAGAATCGATTTCCAATTGGAACATAAAAAAGAGAAGTACAATTCTCTTCCAAGATTGAGAAGAGATACACTACTAAACTAAGAGCTACTTGACGAATGCTTCAATAGTAGTTGAGTTCGTGTTTATTTTTGGGAAGTCTTTTGGATATAAACATAAATCTATACTCGTCTAATTCCAATTTGACACGGTTTCATACACAATTATTTCTCAACAATTATATTCAAGAAGAAAATATAAATTAAAAGGTATGATAGTGATAGATTTAGATTATGCATCTGTAATTAGGAACAACTAATCATAATAAATAATATCTGAATATTGTGTTCTTCATGGCTTTGAGTAGTGTGTAAGCTGTGGAGCTGCTACTTAAAAAATAGGAAATTGTGTGATCAGGGTTATTTACCCTAATATCATACTTTCTATTTTATATACACGAAAAATATCTTCAACGATCGCTAGCTCTTCAACATTTCTACTCAAACTGTCGGTCTAATAACCAGTGTCAGCCTTGAGGGTAACCGGAGTAAGAGGCCCGACTAGAGCCCCATTCTGGAGGGGTTTTTTTTGGTTTTTTTGTTTTGGACAATCGATATTATTTACATTAAACGGAAGAGGATGAAATAGTCTTACAATGAGCTAGCGATAATCTGATTCAAATTCACCTTTGTCAAGAATCGAACCTAAGACCTCTCACTTACTAGTGAAGAGGAATACCACTAGACTTGTAGTACTAAGTGACATTTTTTTTATAAATTAATATTACAAATTTCGTATATGTTCAAATAAGAAGTTTACATACTTTGGGTCTTTGCTTTATAATTTTGCAAGTACTTGCCTCTGCAAAAGAAGTTTTTCAAAATTAAAGGTTGATCAAATCTTTCTTCGAATATGTCACAAGAAAGATTGAATGAATTAGCTATTTTATCAATTAAAAAAGAATTAGTTGGAAAATCAGGTTATGTAAACCTAATTAGTACATTTGCGTCTAAAAATGCGAGACGTGTAATATTTAAGTAATTTTTTTATATTTTTCTTTTTTATATTAATTTTAATAATATTTGATATAGAAATCAACTTTTTGATGTATTTTTTTTTCAACAAACAATATTGCATCACAATGGAAGAGAAACAACACTAGATCATAATACTAAAGAATTACAAAGAGTTGAGGGTCAGAGAATTTTAAGACCTTACTTCAAAGGCTTGCCTACGACCTCTAAATTCTCAGGGTTGGATCTGCCAATAGCAAAGATTCTTCCTGCAACTTTCTTTATGTACCTGTATATTTATTTGAACATTCATCAACAAGTGAACGTCAAGATTTTAAATTACGAATCATAAGATAAATAATTTTTAGACAGTGAATAGAAAAAAATATTCATGCCAATAATTCCTATAAAATATAAGATTACAGCTTCCAAATACAGCTTTCTTTCCCAAATCAAAAGTTAAAAAAATGGATAAACATCACGCAAAACAAGCATCAAAACAATTAAATTGGAAAAAACATATAGAAATTTAATAGAATTTTGTATTTCTTGCCCTTAAAATTAGCAGGTTTGTTGAGTGCATATGTCAATGGGCTGCTGACGCGTTTTTGTCAATAAATATCCATTTGGATACTGTGGATTGGAGACATAGCAGATAATTGCTCGTCCTTTGGACAGCTACATTAAAATTACCAAACTGCACACGGGCGTCCGTCAAACGTAACATGCGCACAAAATCTATGTTTCCCGAGGAACACACGTGAGGGCACTCTCGGTATTTCACTTTTCTGGGCCTGTGGTTCTTTTGTCGCGAAAGCGACGTCGTTTCTCCCCAACACAGAGAAAAATAGACGCACATTATATTTGCAACCACGTTAATCGGAGCCGCCTTTGTCTCTGCCACAAGAAAAAATCATAAAATAAAAAAAAGCGAAGAAAAGTACAGAAATTTTTTTAAAAATAAAATAAATCTGTCGATCAGATGTTGATGTTGAAGTTCTTTGATATAAATATTACAAAAATTTGTCTTCTGATTGTTTCTGTTCATCAATGCGGATGCAAATACGACGAACGAACTGGATTCAGAGAATTAAGTTTCGAAAATCGATGGAGATGGTTGCTGTTGCATTGATACTCTGAGATTTTTCTGGCTGCAAAGATGGCAGATTTGTGAATGGGGATCGAGAATTGAAGCGTAGGGCATTGAATTGGGGACGAATCGATTTCTGGGTAGGTGGGTTTTCGCAGTTTTATGTACCCTCTCTGTAGTTTTTCTTGGAGCTTTTGGTTCGTCGGGGATTCTTGAGGGCACGTGGCGGCAATATACGGGTGCCCCATTTTGGCTTTTCACTGGAGGGAAGATCTGAAAACGGTTTCTGCTTCCATTTTACTTGATTCGCAAGGTAAACTTTTAATCTTTTTATCCGAATTGTATAGAAAAATAAAGACTCTGTTTTTCGATTTTTTTTTTTTTTTTGTATTGTTTGTTAGTAGCAGAGAATTTGTTGGTGTTGTTTTTGGAACGTTTGGGTTTGTGTTTGCGTGTGGGAGCTTATTGGAGACGGATGGGTCTGAGTTGGTACATGCAGAGAAGCTTTCTGGGTTTCCTGAATTTTCATGGCGGTTGTTGGGAGGTTGCTGTGGGGTTTTTTATTGAGTTTCTGGGTTTTCTGAACCCAGTGTTCATCTTTGTTTTCATTCGATTTCGGAACTTGGGTTAGTTTTGTTTGGTGAATTGAGCTGTGGTTTTGAGGATTTTTTTTTCCCTTTCGTGCCAGGTTGTTGAATCGAAATAGAGAAAGAGGAGTTGCTGATGGGGTGCCTTTAGTGTTTTGTTTTGTTAGTCTTTGTTCTTATGGGGTGAATTTGGCGCGGTTGCAATCAAGAATACGATTGTGAAGAATTTAGTGTTTCGATTTTAGTATTGGGGGTGAATTGGTCAGGTTTCCCATCTAGAGTTTGGCTTGTTAAGAGTGGTGATTGGCAAATGAGCAGGGCAGCAGAATCGTTTGTTGATGGCTGCGCCCAACAAGATGTTCTCCCATTTCATTTCCATGGTGAAATCATGGATCCCTTGGCGATCAGAACCTGCTAATGTTTCGAGGGATTTTTGGATGCCTGATCGTAGCTGTAGGGTATGCTACGAGTGTGATGCACAGTTTACTGTATTTAACCGTAAACATCATTGTCGACTTTGTGGACGAGTTTTCTGTGCTAAGTGTACAGAGAACTCAATTCCTGCCCCCTCTGGTGATCCAGGAACAGATCGGGAAGAGTGGGAGAAGATTCGTGTATGCAATTTTTGTTACAAGCAACGGGAACAAGGCGTAGCTATTCCTGATAGCGGAATCCTGATTGCCAACTTAGATCTTAGTACTTCACCATCAGAAACAAGTTTTGCTAGCTTTAAGTCATGTGGCACTGGTAGCAGTAGTAGCTTCACTAACTCAATGCCACACTCAGCTGGGCCATATCAACGACTTCAACTTGGTTCTGGCCTCAGCCCCAGTCAGTCATCTCTAACAGAAACTAACACAGAAACGCAGAGCAAATTCGGACCATGGAGGAACAGTGATTTTGGTGCCAATATGTCTCCAAACCAATATGAAGTTGCAACTGCCAGGTTTATATTTCTTCTTTGGCAGGTTTATATTTCTTATTATTTGTGCCCTTAAGATTTATGTTCAAGTTAACTGTGATTCCCATTCTGTGCATAGTTTATAAGAAGATAACAATGAATTATATGTAGTTTTTTTAGCAGCTGCTGAGCCACTTGTTTGTTCTTTGGTATCAGGAGTGATGATGAGGATGTTGAGTCTGGTGTATATCAGTCAGATACAAAGAATTATTCTCAAGTCAGTGACTACTTTAGTCACATTGATTTTGATGAGATGAGCAACGATGATGGATCCCATAAGGTGCATCTTGATGGTGAAAATATTGATGCGAAAAGTTCAAGTGGCTCCTCGTTACTTCCCAGTTATGACTCACAGGTTTTGGAGGGAATCCCACAGCTCGAAAAAAAAGAAGATGAAAATGATATTGGGGATGAATGTGAGGCATCATCGTCTATCTATTCTGCAGGGGATGGTGATATACAACCTGTGGATTTTGAGAACAATGGACTTTTATGGCTCCCTCCTGAACCAGAAGATGAAGAAGATGAAAGGGAAACTGTTCTGCTTGATGATGACGATGATGGTGATGCTACAGGAGAGTGGGGCCATTTACGTGCATCAAGCAGTTTTGGAAGTGGGGAATATCGCAATAGGGATCGGTCAGGTGAGGAGCACAAGAAGGCCATGAAGAATGTAGTTGATGGACACTTTAGGGCTTTGGTAGCTCAACTATTGCAGGTTGAGAACCTTCCAATCGGCCAGGAAGGAGAAACAGAAGGTTGGTTGGAGATCATTACGACTCTGTCCTGGGAGGCTGCCACACTATTAAAGCCAGATATGAGCAAAGGTGGAGGGATGGACCCAGGTGGTTATGTAAAAGTAAAATGTATAGCTTCTGGATCTCACTATGATAGGTAACTGATGCATTATGATTCATTGAATTTTTCATGCATAATTAGTATGTACTTCTACTGCACATTTGTGATTTCATGGCTTGATTTATGTGCATGAATGATTAAGAAAACACAATTGAAACGTATCGAAGACCATATATTAGTACAAATCATTATTGCATAGTTACCCATTTGCAATAACAAAAGAAGAAATTTTTTATAACCATTAGAAAGAGAACTCAAAATCTAAAAGGTAGCAGTGTTACTTTCATATGATTGCAGGATTACTTTTTCTGTTAAGCGAATTTGTTCTGATGAATTATTGCAATGCATATCTGATATGAGTTACTCTGCTAGTGATGTACTTCTATATAGTACCTTCCGCTTCATATTTATAGACCTGTAATATTTCTGTTTTTAGGTTATGCCTACTTCAAATGAGTTTGACTTATTTTTAATCATTTTGGAAGAAAAAGAAAAACCTGGACCGAAGTCACTTGTTTGTATTTATTGTAGTTGATTTGTCGGTGCTTATGGCCCCAGTGGTATGAATGTTGCCTTCCATCTGAATAAGAAATTAAAGTATATTGTTGCTGTAAAAGCAATTGCTTGTTTTCTAAGGTTTTGAGTGTTTTTCTTCTAGTATGGTGGTCAAAGGAGTTGTGTGTAGGAAAAATGTGGCTCATCGACGAATGACATCCAAATTAGAGAAACCTCGGTTTATGATACTTGGTGGTGCTCTTGAGTACCAGCGTGTTTCTAACTCCTTGTCAAGTTTTGATACTCTATTGCAGCAGGTTCTGATTGCATACTCTTCTCTTCTCTTAGTTTTTCACTTGGTAGTTTCTAGAACATTGGAAACTGTTTTTATTTCCTTAATAATAAATTAATCATTCTTATGCACTTATATCCTTATCTAGGAGATGGACCACTTAAAGATGGCAGTAGCAAAGATCGATGCACACCACCCTGATGTCCTTCTGGTAGAGAAATCAGTTTCTCGATATGCCCAAGAATATCTTCTTGCAAAAGACATATCACTTGTTCTGAATATCAAGAGGCCACTTTTAGAGCGCATAGCTCGCTGCACTGGTGCTCAAATAGTCCCTTCAATTGATCATCTCTCATCACAGAAGTTGGGCTACTGCGACTTATTTCATGTGGAGAGGTTCATGGAAGATCTTGGTTCTGCTGGTCAGGGTGGGAAAAAACTGTTGAAGACATTGATGTATTTTGAAGGCTGCCCAAAGCCATTGGGTTGTACTGTAAGTCCTCGGATTATCCCTGCTACACCTGTTTATGAAGATTGTGTTAATTTGACACCGTTGACAGTTTTTTTTTATCCTTGTATAGCTCTGTACATGCGATTCTGAAGTGCTATGAAGTTTTCATTTGGCTATTTTGTCCATGTCATTCCAGATTCTACTTAGAGGTGCTAATGGGGATGAGCTGAAAAAAGTGAAGCATGTGGTTCAGTATGGGATTTTTGCCGCATATCATTTGGCTTTGGAGACATCCTTCCTTGCCGATGAAGGAGCCTCTCTGCCAGAACTCCCATTGAACACTCCAATTACTGTGGCACTTCCAGATAAACCATCAAGCATTGAGAGGTCCATTTCCACGGTACCTGGTTTTAGTGTTGCTGGCAATGGACAGTCTCGCAATGAACCACGAAGATCCAACAGTGTCCCAGTTTCAGATTTGGACTCAGCTATCAGAAGTATACAACCTCCTTTACTAAGTAGTCGTACATCTCTACCCACACCTCCCACTTCAGGTTTCACCAATTCTATATCTGTGTACCCCACTCCGTCTGGGAATGCTTCAGATACCACATCTGTGTACTCTACTCCATCTGGGAATGCTCCAGATACTTTTCACAAGAGTCTTTCTTCTTATCATATGTTTGATAATCAAAATGAAATGGGTTCTAAAGAATTTTCACAGGTGGAAAATTCTGCAACCAAAATTTGCTCTGATATCATTTCTAGTCATCTCGCTGGCAACAATTTGAGGTCCTTAGAGACTATGGGACAGGGTATCTTCTCGGTTGCCCAAAATGATGAAAGTGTAATTACTGGAAATCAACTAGGTGGTTCAGACAATTCATTTCTGCATGAAGATGGTAAAACTCAAGCTGATGAAACAGGACCTATGAATGAAGATTTTCCTCCGACACCTTCTGACCATCAGAGCATTTTGGTTTCCTTATCATCCCGGTGCGTGTGGAAGGGGACTGTCTGTGAGAGGTCGCATCTGTTTCGAATCAAATACTATGGAAGTTTCGATAAACCATTAGGACGGTTTTTACGAGACCATTTATTTGATCAGGTGAGCTCTTTTTGACTTTTACGTTCTCTCTCTCATTCAACTTTATGATACAACTTGAAACTGAAAATGCTGAATCATGTGTCAGAGTTATCAATGCAATTCTTGCGAGATGCCATCAGAAGCACATGTTCACTGTTATACTCATCGTCAGGGTACTCTCACTATATCTGTTAAGAGGCTGCCAGAAATTCTCTTATCAGGTGAAAAGGAAGGAAGGATCTGGATGTGGCACAGATGCTTGAAGTGTCAGAGGACAAATGGATTTCCTCCGGCTACTCGGAGAATAGTGATGTCTGATGCCGCATGGGGTTTGTCATTTGGGAAATTTTTGGAGCTCAGTTTTTCAAACCATGCGGCTGCAAGCAGGGTGGCGAGCTGCGGCCATTCTTTACATAGAGATTGTCTTCGTTTCTATGGGTATCTTCTGTGTCCCAGAATTTGCATATGTGGTACTACAGTATAATTGATATGATATTCTTTGCCTCTTGTTGGTTGGGTTGAACCCAACTCTGATGGTTATGCTTAACTCTCTTTTAATTTCAAGTACATGCTGACAAATAACTTCATCGATGCCCTTCAAGTTGTCGAAAATAACTAATATGTGGGTGGAATATATAATTGCATAGAAGTCCCTAGCTTTCTCTCTCTCAATATGTGTATTCATGCAGATTCGGGAAGATGGTCGCTTGCTTTCGGTATGCATCAATTGATGTTCATTCTGTCTACCTTCCACCCGCCAAAGTGGATTTCAATTATGAGAAGCAGGAATGGATACAAAAAGAAACAGATGAGGTACATTGGTTCCATGTTTGGATATTTTAGGATTGCATTGCTTTATGTCGTTGATGTGTTTGTCTGGTTATAATAGGTTATTGATCGGGCAGAGCTTCTTTTTTCTGAAGTACTTAATGTTCTTCGTCAAATTGCGGAGAAAAGATCTGGTTCAGGATTGCATAGTAGTGGCATGGTAACACCTGAATCGAGACACCAAATTGTCGAACTGGAAGGAATGTTACAAAAGGAGAAGGTGGAATTTGAGGTGAGCCCTTCAATTATTCATGGGCCGCTTTCCAGCTTTAGTTGGCTGGAAGATACATGCAGAGTTTTCTTTTTGTCGCTGCACATTCATGTGGATGGACCAGAAACAATACTTAGTCAATCAAGTTCCTTTTTATAACCCTTGTGATTCATCCTCAAGCTCCTTTAATGTAGCACGAGTGGTGGAAATATCTTTGATTGTCACAAACTCTTCTTATCAATTAATGGATAATCTTGTTGGTTTATATATTCATTTACCTCAACATGGCCTTGTCTGTGAAGATGATTCTGACCAATCTTCGTATGTGAAGTAAATTCTCTGTTTTGATATTTGGCTTAATATGTTTTCCTTGATGCTTTATTTTTCAGGAATTGCTCCAGAAAACTTTGAACAGAGAAATTAAAAAGGGCCAGCCTGTTATCGACATTTTGGAGATCAATCGGCTGCGAAGGCAGCTGCTTTTCCAATCTTACATGTGGGACCATCGCTTAGTTTATGCTGCCAGTTTAGAGAATAATAGACACGGCGATGGTTTGAATAGCTCAATTCCAGATGAGGGGAAACCTGCAACTCATAGTGAAGATATTGCCGGTAATGTGGCAATAAATCCAGGAAAAAGTTATAATAGTTGTGATTCCTTTCTTGTGGATGCAATGGTTAACAAAGGATTAGACCACGGGGAAGACATTGCCAACACTGTCCACTCTGAAATGGTGAATAAAGAGAGAGACGGCGGCCGAAATTCAAAATATGAAAACGAAGATCAGTGTAATCTCTCTGATGGAGTTAGTACCTGTGATCAATCTGATCCTTTGAAACCAAGGGCAGGTATTCGTAAATCCCTCTCTGATGGTCAGTTTCCTGTCATAATGGATTTGTCAGATACCCTTGACACTGCATGGACTGGTGAAAATCAATGTGGATTTGGAACAGCGAAGGACAGTACCCGCACAGTTCCTGTTTTAGGTCGAGCAGATTCAAGTGCCTCTCCCGTGAAGGACGGATTGAACTTAGACCATGCAGAAGACCAGAATGGGCCCAAGCTTGCGCATTCTGCTTCTGGATTATCTACCAAGGGGTCTGAAAATATGGAAGACTCTGTAAGCTGGTTGAAAATGCCCTTTTTAAACTTCTACCGTGGCTTCAATAAGAATTTTTTATCTGCTTCTCAGAAGCTTGATACACTTGGCGAGTATAATCCAGTCTATGTTTCATCCTTTCGGGAGTTGGAACTGAAAGGTGGGGCTAGGCTGCTTCTGCCTGTGGGGGTAAATGATACTGTTGTCCCTGTATATGATGATGAGCCCACGAGTCTTATATCTTATGCCCTTGCCTCACCAGATTATCAATTGCAAATAAGTGGCGAGGGGGAAAGAACAAGAGACAATGGCGATGTTAGTTTGTCTGACTCTCTCACTACGCAGTCACACCATCCTGATGATGACACAACATCTGAATCTCATCGAAGCTTTGGGTCTACTGAGGAGAGCCTTTTGTCCACGTATGGATCTCGTAGCTCCCTGGGTTTGGATCCGCTTTCATACACAAAAGCTTTGCATGCAAGAGTTTCTTTCGGAGATGATAGCCCACTTGGTCAGGTTAAATACTCAGTGACGTGTTACTATGCAAAACGTTTTGAAGCCTTAAGAAGGATTTGCTGCCCGTCTGAGCTTGACTATGTAAGATCTCTTAGTCGTTGTAAAAAGTGGGGAGCCCAAGGTGGAAAGAGCAATGTCTTTTTTGCTAAAAGCTTGGATGACCGGTTTATCATCAAACAAGTCACCAAGACGGAGTTGGAATCTTTCATAAAGTTCGCTCCCAGTTATTTCAAATACCTATCTGAATCAATTGGCACAAAAAGTCCAACATGCCTGGCAAAGATTTTGGGGATCTATCAGGTACTTACTTTTAAATTAACCTCAAAAGCTGTCAACTATTTTAACCAGATTAACCTGACAGCTTGCCGTAAGAACCATTTTTTATTACCACTGAATGATACCTACTCTTTCTGTGGTTGTATTTGTATTGAAGGTTACATCAAAACATCTTAAAGGAGGGAAAGAGTCGAAGATAGATGTCTTGGTTATGGAGAATCTTTTGTTTGGAAGAAATATTACACGGCTCTATGATCTCAAAGGATCTTCACGGTCTCGTTATAATCCTGATTCTAGTGGGAGCAACAAAGTACTGCTGGATCAGAACTTGATTGAAGCAATGCCCACATCTCCGATCTTTGTGGGAAACAAGGCAAAGCGTGTGTTGGAGAGAGCTGTCTGGAATGATACTGCTTTTCTTGCTGTAAGTTCTGAAACTCTCTTCTTTGTGCGTATGCTCGCGTGCCAAATTCTGATCGGCTGAACTTGTATTTCCATGTATACTAAAATTAGGTAATCCCTTGTCCAATCTAACATGTTATTATGTATTCTGATGTAGTCAATTGACGTAATGGATTATTCACTACTGGTTGGGGTGGACGAAGAGAAGCATGAGTTAGTACTTGGAATTATTGATTTCATGAGGCAGTATACATGGGATAAGCACCTTGAAACTTGGGTTAAAGCTTCGGGCATCCTCGGTGGGCCAAAGAACGCTTCTCCAACTGTAGTTTCCCCAAAGCAGTACAAAAAAAGGTTCCGGAAAGCAATGACAACCTATTTTCTGATGGTTCCAGATCAGTGGTCTCCTCCATCGATTGTTGCAAGTACATCCCAGTCTGATTTGGGTGAAGACACAGGTGGTAATTCGGTTGAATGATGCTGGGAGTCAATCCACATGTACATGTAAGCATGCCATTCAGGAATTGACCCTGCCACATGAATTGTTACCTCATTTCATTTACCTTCCCTTTTTTGATATCGCTATCCCAATTCTTTTGTATAGAAGTATATTGTTTTGCCTTTTCTCGTTTTACATGAGAAATTCATGATTATTTTGCTAGAAGATGCAGAAGAAGGCTGTTGAAGCCATGGAAATTTTGGTCAGGGGTATAGTATTGGATGACCTCCCCATTAAATCCTTGTGTAGGAAGGAATATAATTCTTGATGTATTTAGCATTACAATATCTATGTTCAGTGAAAGTCCTTTAGATTTGTGTACCTGTATATTAGATTCATGTTCATCTCTCTCTCTCTCTCTCTCTCTCTCTCTCTCTCACACCAAACTTTTGATCAAATGCAAGTTGATCAAACTTTTGATCAAAGAAAATTGGTAAGTGGAAATATAATAGGGGAGCTGTCTTATGAATAATCAGGGAGTGATGGAAGAAAAGGAAAAGTAGGGTGCAAAAGGCATATGATATTTGTCCTCATTGTCTAATGCTTATGTTAAATTTTGTTGATAACAAATTGTCGTCCATGCTTGAGACTCTTTATTTTTCAACTTTAGTCAGAAAATTATGTAATGTTCACTTATACGAAACGTGAGTTACATATTATATTCTGTAATACAGTATTTAAAAAATCAATTAGTAAGAGTAGCTGATTTCATTCTCATTTATTCTTTCAGCCTTTTTCGAATATGATTTTTTCCATTTCAACTAAATAAAGGTGTCATTAAAATACGAGAAAACGGAGTGCAAAAAAGGGGATTGGAAATTGGACCTTGTATACGTCCTGGGTTAAATAAAAAATAAAAAAATAAAAAAACAGAAAAACAGAATGTGCTTCAAAGACACTGCATTTATGCATGTTATTCAATTTTATGATTGATTGAAGGATATGCGTTTCTTTATATGTTACATACTATAATTAGGAACCGTTGATATGGTTGACAAGAGTTGTTGGGGAACACTTGGCATGATCTGGTTAGCGGAGAGTGTTGAAGCCATTGCAGTTTTTTATGTCCTCTTGCAGAAAAACACTGCTTTTGTCGCCACGGCTCAATTCTGTGCCTGTTATGAAATTAATCCACCTCTGTTGAAGATGATCAAAGATCTCTGTGTCTCTGCTGTAATTTGTGCCAAAAAAAAATAAAAAAATAAAAAACAGAGATCAGAATCAGATGAATCGAAACTAGCCGGCTAGCGATTGTGACACACTGTTCTCTTTTTTTTTTTGTCCGCGCTTTAAATTGAATATTTCGCAAACGTTTTTTTTTAGTCGCGAGTAGAAGTTGGTGCGCAGGAAGCTAAACGAGGAGTGTTAAAATTGCTAGCCGATCAATTTCATATGTCATGATCGAACTTTACTTGTGTTAGAATGTTGATTGGTGATTAAGATTGTGATTAAGAATACATATGATTAAGATTTGTTTACCTGGGTTGCCAAGGAGTTCTTGGATTATGTTGGTGATACCTAGGACCCTCATCAAACCCTTCACAAATTATCTCCCCTCTGTCATCCTTGTAGCATATTATTCCATTGGACCGATCCTCAAAAACCTGCAACAACCAAAAAAAGGAATATCAGATATAAACAAGAAATCTTTGTTGACATAAAAATAAATAAATAAATAAAAAAAAAAAAAACGTTAACGTAGTTTCATTGAAGAACTAATATCGCATAATCCTATATTTAAAAGATAATAATAATCCCATTTCACTCTATATTTTTATAGAATTCAAAGAAAAAAAAAATACTGACCTCTTCTCTCAAGGAGGATCTGATCTGGAGGGTTGAGTTTTTGATCTTCACTGTTAGTTGACTGCTTTTCAGCCTCAGAACTCTGCTGAAAGGCTTTAAAACTGGCCCAGATTTTTGGATGGAGAGAGAATTAGCAGGAGAAAAGCAACATGCTGTTGCTGCAGCCATTGACGTGAAATATATGTTGCAGAAACAAGAAGTAGATGGAGAGGAAGAAGAACAGAAGATAATGTGGCTACTAGAAATGGAATGATGCTCGAGTTTATTTTATGTTTTGCAGGTTTAAGAGAGATAAAATAAATAATTGAATTATTGAGATGGCTTTTATTATTGGTCGAAAATTGAGATGGGGTAATGGTCTTGTCATAGTTTGCATTATATTTGTAAATATAGGTGGTGTGGGGCCGTCTTGCTTATCTTCTACCTTTTGCTGCCGGTGAAACCCTAGTTAGATTGTTGGTTGATGATGCTACCGCCCTTCTTTATTTTCTGTTTGAGTAATTTTGTGATGTATTGGTGTTTGAACGGTTAAATAATTCAGTTAAATAAATTTAATCGTACAATACATAATACACCGGTGTATTACATGCACAAATACATTGTAAAACTTTGGTATTATATGACTCCTTATCCTTAAGGAGATTTTCATTCTTAATTGACAACTAGATAAACTCGAGTAACTCATTAAAACAATAAAAAGAAAAGTTTATGCATATGCACCATGAGTTTGATTTGTTTGTAAAATGGAAAAACGTCACGTTTTTTGTTTTTTTGTTTGTTTTTGTTTTCATGTTCATACAAAGTGACAGATAAAAACAATAAACAAAAAGCTTTTACACATATTTGATGAGATACGTTAGCAAGAAAAAAAATCATCCAAATAGATCCAATTTTTGTGTTCATATGTTTGAAACCCAAAAAAGAAAAAAGCTATTAGTAGCTAGGAAGAAATAGATGATATCGATGAAAATTATATAAGAAATGCTAAGAGGATTTTTTCAAAAGTTGGACTTTTCATGAACATTTTGTCGCCTTATGTTTTTACATAATGTTTATAATGTTGGCACAAGAATTGACGTTAAACTATAAAGTAGCATAGAGTTTATGGAAAATCCTACTTTAAAAGAATGCCTTTAGGATTTCTCAAATTATATTATTGGATGGGGAAAGAAGTTGGGTAAAATAATAGGGAGTGATGTTGCATGATCATTCAATTGTGATGTGTATTGTGACTATAATAAGTTATCTTAATTTTTCAACTTTTAATCGGTGCAATTGCTTCTAAATGTCACTTGCTCAAGGATTGGTTCTGCATCAGCAAGATTTTATTTATTTATTCTTAAAAAAGTTTAGGCATCAATCAAAATCAAGGGTTAATAAAATATAAATCTTTTCTTTTATTATCGTTGTTTATACTGTTGGTTTGAGGCAATGATTTCCAACTAGACTTAGCACCTTCCCACATAACAATAAGTGGCCTAAAAAGTGTTGAAGAATCCAGACTTCGAATATATTTCCGGATTGACATAATTAGAATATGTTCCTTACAATTTGACCTTATTTTTATGTCATGTAACATTATGATTTATTGATATTTCTATTTATTTATAAGTAAGAAATTTTAAGTTCAACTTTTGTAAATGATGAGTTCGTAATTAAATTATTATGACTGACTTATTATGTGGCTTACTTAAATTCTCTACCTATCAAGAGCATAAGTGGCACAGCCACTTTAAAACTAGGGTAGACTCATAACTATTAATTTGTTGTATTGGTTAGTCCAATTGACTCCAATCCAACAAATACAAAGCCTTTTAACTTTTTAAATCAAAGATTCAAAACTACAGTTACATAATAATTTGTTGATCATATTCTCTGTTTCTTGCATATATACCATTTTTTTTTTTTTTGCTTGTAGACTATTATTTTGGTTAATTTCTCATTTCCCGTTATTATATCATCTATGAAATCTAAATGGATGTGCTTTTAATGTTTTATTTTCAACTATTGATAGAGTTGACCATGCATAATGAAGAATAAATGCATAGTCACTCACCTTTGAATTTGATACCAATGTGACCAAAAGAAAGAGACAATTTAGATATATATTATTTCCATTTTAGTCTAAAGTGTGCCCCTCTTAACATAAATTTCTGGCTCTGTCACTGAAGAGCATCTCCAACAATTTTGTTAGATGTTTGCTAGTCTAGCGGGTAAACTACGTCAAAAAATTATCTTATCTACTCACTTTAACTTTTCCTCTCCTACAACACTCTTTATTTTGGGTAATGCTAGGAAGACTAAAAGTGTAGACTAAATTTTGTAAACTAAATGATATGAAAGTTGGTAATTAGATTATTACTAAGTGTTGATCAACGTGTTTATTTATTATTTGTGACACATCATTTAGTCTGCAAATTTAGTCTCCCTAGCATTATCCTTTTTAATATTTAGCTTATGAGCATTGCTATGTAAACTTAAAGAGGAACTGTTCATTTTGTTATTATATAGGCTCTTTCATAGATTTTGTTAGAGATAAGTTTTTTTAGAGTGATTCTTTAAAAGGAGGTTTTAATGGTTTCAAAGCTTCTATTGGAGATGTCCTTTGGCTTTGAGTTTCTTACAATATATATATATATATATATATATATATATATATATATTGTATCAAATGTCAACTTTACATGGCCCTAATTTTGTGTCTGGTTTAAGATAGGATACAGAGAGTCAAATGTTAGGCGACTTTAAGTTAGAAGTATTTCTTTTAGGTGAGATATATCACCTCTCTAATTTAAAGAACCAAACAACTACTCTTTAGGTGATGCAGTTTGCTTTCGTGTAAGTTTTGTTCAATCTTTATTCATTTTTTTATTTTTTATTTTTTTTCCTCCACTTTCTAGTTATCTTCTGAGTTCTGCTGTCATTACCATTCAATTATTGAAATATTTTAGCCCCATGGAAGTCAGCCTTAATCCATGTATTTTAAATTATCCCATTCAAAATCAATGCATATACGTGATTGGATTAAGAAGAATAAAAAATTTTGACGTTTGGATTAGAAAGAATAAATAATCATGGGTCCAAACAGCAAAAAGTAGAATCATCTCACATGCTTCTCAAAAAAAACCTTTTTTTATTTTTTATTTTTTTCATTAGAGGCAAATGAACAATATTAATTAATGAAATTTTTATTTTTGTCCCAAAAAAATTGAAACACTCATTTTGACAATCATACCCCCATCTTTTCTTGTGCTAAAAGCTCTCTTGACACTATAGTTTACCCAAACACTTATATGCTGTTTTTTTTTTCTTTTCATATATATTTATTTTTACAATACAGCAGAAATAGTTTAAAAAAAAATAATACAATAATCCCAGACTAGCCCCTTGAGGTAGGACAATGATTACTCGAGATGGTAGTATTGGAATAAATAAGTTTTCTACATGTTTGATCATCTTCTAATCCCCTCAAAAAAAAGAAAAAAAAAAATCTCATCTATCTTCAATATGCCTTAAATTTATAGGACTATCCCTTACAGTTTAATCTTTTATAACAAACGCGACCTAGATTATAGACGGCTTTCTTGTCATCAATCTTTTATATACCTCGTTTGATATATGTGAAGAAAAAAACTCTAACTATCATAACAATTCAGGACGTATGTTACCTCTTTTTTTAGGTGAATATATTTTTCATATGAATAATGGACCACTAAGAATAAATTCCCAAAAAATTCTTCCTCTCTAGACTTTGCTGTTATCCCAATCTATTCTACGACGTGTTTGTCCGAAGAAATTCTATGACGTGGGTCCTCTTAATGCAAAAGTCCATGATAATTGACGTCGTCTTTCCCATCAGATATCTCAACAAAGGACTCCAATAATAGTTTAAACGGTCGCTTGCTGTAAACGACAACGCCTTTGATGTCGTTACATGAATCTCCTAAACCTCTTGATTAACTTCAGTGGAAAGGGATCCCATCCCTTCCATCAAATTCATTTTATCAATAAATTCGAATTTTTGAAATTTGATATAACGGCTAAAGTTATTATAACTTTTAAAAGAGCCTCATGTTTGTAGCCGTTAGATCAAATTTCAAGAGTTTGAATTGATTGATAAGGTGGATTTGATGGAAAGGATCCGAAGAGGATCCCTTTCCAACTTCAATTAGCCCTTTACTTAAAAAGCAGACACTGTTGGAAAATGCATGGAAAAAAATGAAGCTGCAAACACAAATAGCTATGGTGGTTTCTTTTGTACGAGGATCATGAGAATTCTCACAACGTATCCGTTCATTGTACGTCATCCAGCTAGTTTTCATCGAATATTGTTATAAGTCCAATTTTTTGAGTCAATAGTAGGAATAGTCAAGTTTATTAAAATAAGTCCAATTCCTTAAATTTAATTATTCTATTATCAATAATTATCTCTTCAATGAAAAAATTTATTGTAAAAATCAAATTTCTTCCTAATTATCTCTTTGATTATTTCTTTTTATTTTTTTATTTTTGTTATTTCTTGTTCTTCCTCCTTCTTTAACCCATTTATAGATTTTATTTTAATTTTTATAATCAACCTATATCACAGGTTAATTGTATTTATCTACCTATATGATAATTTTTTTTTTCATAGTCAACCTGTCATAGATTAATGTGTCTTACTTGTAGGTATATCATGTTTTTTTTTCTACCTTTTAGTTAGGTTTCATATCTCACTTATAGGTATAATATACATTCATATATTTGCTACTTGAGTTAGGGTAGAATGTTTTGCAGATAGATTTATGTTAGTATATTAGTTTTTTTTTTTTTTTTTTTTTTGTTATAAGATATTTTGGAGTTGGAAAATGCATAATATTAAAAGATTTTAATTGATTTTTAATATTTTTAGGAAATATTAAATGAGTATAAAAGAAATAAAAATATATAATTAGATAACTGGACCCACTCCTAAAAACACTATATTTTTTGGACCTGGATCTAAAAGCCCCTTAATTTTAAATAAAAATATTTAAATTGATTTCTGACTGCACGATATACAATAAACGAACACGATGTGAGGATTCCCGGAATCTTCACAAAGAGGATCGTTTCTTTTCCGTTGTCACATTGTTGTGGAATAAAGAATTTTATTAATAATTGCATAGCTTTTGTCCTTAGTGTTTTGAAGAGATTTTTCAAGATGATCGAAACGTAGAGTGGTACACTACGTGTTATTAAAAAACTAACAACTCAAAAAATTAAAACTTTCCTTTACTTATATAATAACACGTGATATACCACTTATATTCCGGGTATGAATTTTTTTTAGGTGTTTTGGACTTGTTCTTTTACAAAGAAAAGATTGTTGAGTGACAACAACATGAATGGTAGACATCCTCTAGTTCAGATTTGTAAATAGAAGCTTATAGCACATGACGTATTTTTACTGAACAATACTTGTCACTTTGTCTATTACGTGGATGAGAGCTCCTCACTCTAATTTTTATCACGTCTTTTTGGTTTTAACCTTTTATACTTGCAAGTTGTATGTATTTCTTAGACCTACTCTAACTTTTAGAGTAAAACTCAAATTTTAGATTCTAAATTTATCTTAACTTGCTTCAACCCTTGGGGCAAATATGAGTTTTAACCCAAAATTCATTTATGGGGCAAATTTAGCCCAAGATTCCCCCAGAGTTAGTGGGATTGGCCCACCATATATGTGTATTTTTCTTCTTTTTATATTATAAATTCATTGAATTTAACTGCTAAGATTTAATATGATCAAATCCAACGGAAAAAAAAAGATCTATCGGTCCACATTTTAATCCAACGGCTAATGTAATAAAAAAAAATTATTTTATGTGTTTCATATTCTTTCATAGTGTTTCACGAGTGTCATGGTATTGGTTAGTATTTTTCAATATTTGTTGGAATCTAATATGTTTAGGTTAAAATATTCATAAAATTAAATTAGAATAGTTTACATAATTTTTTTCTTTTAAAAAAGTTACTTTAAGAAAAAAAAAATAGCCAAAATTTATTCTTTAATAATATAAGGCTAAAATTTTAACTCTGAATGGTTGGAGCAGAAAAACAATTTTTGAGTTAAAACCTAAATTTTATAGGCTAAAAATTATAGGTTTTAACCCAAGAGTTGAAGATGGTCTTAGAAAGCTAAATTAGAATTTTGGCTCAAGCAATTTTAGCGAACTTTCACTTTAAATCTATAATTTTGCTTCTTGTGATATAAACACTGGTTGAATTGTAAAAATTCAAATATTTGTTCTTAGACCCTAGGGTTCAAGAAAATTGTAGTTATCCATCATTCGATCTTGATTTGACGATAAGTTGTCATTTAACTTTTTTATTGTTCTTTCTTCTTCACCGTTGAATTAAGATTGAACGATAAGTGACAACGAATTTCTTGAACCCTGAAATCTAGGAAAACGCAAATTGTAAAAATAACTTGTGTTCGCACGTATGTCACCCCTATAGGCACTCAAATTAAACACTTATTTTTTTAAGTGACAATCAATATGTTGTAATGGTTAAATTATTAAATTATGACAATTGATCATACCACAAGATCAAAGTAAGACTTTAATCAAACTATACGAAAGGCTAAAATAACCAAAAACACTATAACAAATGGGCTCATGCTATGGTCCAAAATTCTTAGCCGTGAGCCATTATTTCTTAGCCAAAGATTCAATGACTAAGAATTCTGGATCATAGCATGACCTAATGACACACTCCGACCATAAATGTCCACCTAGACTCTGAATCGAGTTGTGTTGGCCGACACTCGGAGGGTGACGAAGCCATAAAGTGTAGTGATGTGGAAAATGTAAATAAATTTTAAACTTAAAAGTGCCTAAATATAAGAGTACGCTGGTGAGTGGAAATGAACTCATTTCACACGTGATGTCAGAGCATAAATAAAGTACAGTAAAGTGGGATGAGAATTATACCATCGAAGTTAGCCACCTATATTGATATTTGCCAAGAATCCTCATCAACATAAAAGCTTAGCACTAAAACCTAGAGGGGCGAAAAATAAGGGTGAGCGAGCCTAAAAACAAAGCTTTGTAAAAACCTTTTCGAAAACATAATAACCCCTCGCTGAAAAACAAGTATGAATTCCAAAATATACATACTACGTATAGTAAGAAAATACTTACTGTCGCTTGCAACATCTAAAGAATTCAATACAGCACAATATTTCGTAAGTAAGTAAATGACGTCCGCCGTCACATAATCTTGCATAAGCAAACATATCATATTGAGTGCTCATCGACACATGCTGACACATGAATTCATGCAGAGTTTTTCTGACATGAACATGAATGGGTATAACAATAATATACGCTCTAGTACTACAATCACATGAAGACTGGTGTTATGCACATCACATACGAGTCTTAATTGCCTATAGCAATCTAGGACAGAACTAGCACCTACAATGCATCCAAAGTGAGCGTACGATGCGATGTGCACATACACGTGAAAGACTGGCCATGGCTTGGGCGAGTACTAACACCGGTGCAGCAACCAATGAGCAGTTTAACACAAATATAATTATGCCATAATGATTCGATAATTCTAGTCGACATAACAATATTCATAGCTATAAGTTTAGCTAAGGCATCCCATAGGATTTATAATGATTTCCTAATTCTTGTCGTTACGTCATTTTCTATAAATAATTTAATTACGGTAGCCATATAGAAAATTCATTATTAGATGCATATATGGAAACTAAATAAATATATGTATATATCAAAGAAAAGATCCACTCACAGATCATGTCGTCGAGTCGAACCCGCCTCGTAGCATTGCGATGCGTTTTGCCTAGAAACGAAACCATTTAGGTAAATATAACATAGTAATGTAATTACGTGTTTTCGTACAAAGTACAGCTAATAAAGAACTATCTTAAAACGATAAAATTTCAAAAAATGGACGGCAGATTCGGATTTTGAGAAACTTAAGGAGGGACCTTGGGTTCTTCCATGTACCGTTACATATGTCGCCACAAGAGGGCTGCTCGGAAAGCCAAGCGCCACTGCACGTGCCAATTTTGGTTGCCGAAAAGTTCCCCGACACTGTCTTTGACGACGGCGGAGCACAATACCTCCGGTGAAGGTGCGTATGCCCCACGTGCTAGCCATGACACGCTCCCACGCGTCGGCTCAAGGAATTGAAATTGGGTCTAGTTGGACTTGGGCTTGGGTTTTTAAGTTGGGCATTGCCTAGATGGGTTGGATTGGGTTAATAGGCCAAGTGTTTTTGGATTGGCCCCATCAACTATGTTGGGCAGGTTTTGGGTTACGGATCATTGGCCTAATAACTGAGTTGGGCAGGTTTTTAGTCACGGGCCTCCAGATTCCACGAAGGAGAAAGCTGGAGCTGGCTTGTTCTCTAGAGCTCTGATCAAGCTCCATTCATAACTAGACTTCACCATTTAAGTGTCAAAATTAAAATCGGAGGATGGAGATTTGATTAATACCTTTTTAGCTCACAACCGTGGCTGAAAAACACCTGCAAAAGCTTCGGGTCCACCAAAAAATCTAGGAAGTTTTCCCCTAGTTGCTTCTGCACTCAACCATCGTAATAGACTTTCAAAACTACTATAATCCTACACTAAAACGTGCTCCAAGAAAGTTTAGTTTGGTTTCGAGGCTCACCTTCGCTAGGGAAAATTATTGAACAGTAACGGCAAAGATATGTCATGTTCCTGGGGCATGGGCCCCATATGTCTCATAAAACAAGCCACAAAATATCTCCCAATTGAAGTTATCTAATCGTCCTTCACGTTCGTAAATCCATAAAATCTCTATCGTAGCTCTAAATTTGATTTCGCTTATACCTACGCGTTCGTATTGTCGAGTACTACAACGATACGCCAAAAGAATGTTTCGTACGTCTCACTATACGCTGGTCCACGAAGGTCAACATCCTCGCCTCTAGGGGCATTTTTGTCAATTCTCTCATTTAAAATTAATAAAATTGTCAAATTAGGGACGGGTTGTCATAATTTACCCACCTTAACAAAAATTCCATCCCCGAAATTTGAAATAATTTGCTAAACAGAAAATACTCAAATTAGAAGGAAATACATAAAGAAGAAATCAAGCTAGAGTGGTTGCATACAAGAGAATGTCATTCTGTAGCGATCGGAGTGCAATGATTCCTCTTTCATGCCCCCCGAACTCATACTTTCCTTCTTCTCTAGTATAATACTATAATATAATACCTCTTATAAAAATATAGAGTCGAAAGTATTTACATATGTATAATAAGCCAAAATACACATATATATAACAACGTAAAGTTAAAAATATTTGTACTAAAATTAAATTGAACATAGAATATTTTTTACCTACGAACTTGTTGCATCACGTACTCCGAAGGTATGTATGTAGTATCTTTGGGTCAAGCGTAAACAATAAATAGGTAAATATATAACAAATAAATAAATAAGTATTCTAACGTAAACAGGCCTACCTATCCACTTGCTTAACGAATCCAACAAATAAGTTATCAATATTACGGTCTGCAGCCCGCAATACCAACAACTCATTGTTGTCTCGATAAGCAAATGAAAAATTCAAGAGGGTGCAATATTACCATCTTTCCCCTCATTGGGAAATACACACACATCGACTAATCAAAGCCTCGATCATACTCCCGCACTACCCTTTCGGGTGGCATCGTCAATAGTACACAATTTCTTACATCATAATCTTGATTATTCGAATACCTTTTCGCAATACTCCTCTGTCAATCATGTGTTAGGCATAAAATCTCTATACAACGCCTCAAATGTTACTGTACCCAAAAATCAAAAGTGTAACCGTAATTACACGCAACTCTAACAAAGATAAGTAAATACTATTATCATGCTAAAACTATAGAATGGATAACGTAACATGCCACAAAGGTCTGGATAGTTCATTCATAATGGTCGTTAGTCTAAGGGTGAAGTGTGGTACCGAACAACAACTTTGTACCCATACCCTTCAAGAAGACTTCCTAAGGCTTAGAAGTGAACCACGTGTCCCGGCGAGATGCAGTAGTGACATACATACCATATATTCGAACAATGCAGTTCACAACACCATAGTGAGCAAATTCATATTGAATTTCTCTCAAATTTAGCAAAAAATTATGTCAAGAAGGCTAAAATAACACTCAAGAATTTGAGGGTCAAGACAAATCTATCAAATCTAGAGTATAGGATAACTAGATTGAATGCATAACATTTTGCTACAACGGTAGCTTCCGGAATAATCAACCACCAACAATAAAGATTCGTTCAACAAAGTATTTGTAAGGTGATTGAAGCATCAAATGTCAAAACTAAAAATTTAAATGTTTGAGCGATTCACCTAAACTGTATGTCTGCTTCAAAATTAATACGAAGTGCAATAAGGTAGACATGTACTTAAGGTTAACTGGAATACCTTCCATCACAAGAAGTGAATATGGAATCGCAATCAGAGTATATGCTAATCGAAACATTAGAAAATCAAATAATTTCAAGAATGAGGAATTTTACCAAATAGTCTAAACGTAGTCCCTATGGACCAACAGAAGGTGAGTTGACTTGTCAAGTCAATCAGTAATCATCGAAACATCATCATAATCTCCACATGTATAAGATATCTCGTACCGAGAGTTTACGATGATATTTCCCCATCTTTATTTGGATACAAGAAATGATTATAACCACTCGAACGATTTCTTGATAATTCGGAAATAACGTCAAATCGATACTTGTGAACTCCAACTAGAATGGGATAGGAAAGGCTGGAAATGTTCAAGGGTAGATATATCTTTTGCAGTGGTAAACAGTAACTACGTTTGCACAACCAGGATGATACACGATAGTGCAATCGTAGGCATTAATTTGGTTCTTCCATCATCGCTGTAAAAAATTTAGTTCCCTTCAAATGAAGATGTATTTGAGAGGTCTAAGGTTGATAAAGATTTTGGACACATTTCTCCACGGAGAAGTGTCATCCAGTTTTCAAATGAAGGTGACAACTATTGACTCAAGGTCATGAATAAGATGATCAATTAAAACGGTTCTAAACATTGGGAAAAATAAGTGACACTCTGTCATGTGGCATCTACATAGCCAAAACATACAAAGAAAACATCAACGAGGATTTTGAAATAATCAATATCATCGAAATGTGTAAAACTAAGGTAAGGTGAGACAACACTTCGATTGTCAGAAACTTTAGTCATAATCAACATCACAACTAAACTAATTTTCCTCGGTTGATATGTGAAGAAAAACACTATAGCCGAAAATCGCTAGCAAATTGTTGATATAATCAACAAGACCAAGAATATCTCGTATTTCACAACACTTTGTGAGAATTGCAACTTTCTTTCGTTACAACCTTTTTTGGAAAAAGAAAAGAAGATTGTTGACTGAGATCACGTCTCCCGAGAAGAGTACCAATTTAATCAAAGTTAACAATTGAGCAATTTGGTATAAAGCTGACTATTGATGTTTAGAGAATTTAGTCTCACTGCTGATATAGATGAGAAAGTCATCGATAAGACCACTACGAATTTGTCAGGCTATGGAGGAAAGCTCGGGTTACAAGGGTTGGTTAGGTAAACCATCAATTCAAAGTACAGGTATTAACGGTTTTAATCGTCACCCTATTGGGTTGCTAAAATCTAGGTACGATCCTAAGGTTTGGTTTTTCGCCTTCACGAACAGGTTTCAGGTTCCCTAAATAAGGCGTTTGCTTGAATAAAATTCCTAATCAGTAAGCTTCCGTAACTAAGTTCTCTCAATGTTGTATAGTTGTTTGAAAAGACACAAGGAAAATTGGTGTGGTATGAGAAAGTGGATCGATGGTGTAATTCACTTCACCATTTAGTGATATCCCAGGTAAAATTTTGAGAATTGACGCTAAAGGTATACATCCTCGAAACGTACCATACTACTTCCTTTCACTACACCATGTGATAATGGGTCATCACAGCTTTCTCAATACTTAATTCGTTCTTACAGCGGGAATCTAACTAGTGCTTCATTTCTAATGTTTGTCGATGAAAGTGACCACAAGAATGACTAGTCGAGAATGTTTAGGTTACCTAACTGGGGAATATGGTTAACACAACCATGAATTTACTGTCCTAATACAAGGCATGCTCCTAAGTTTCCATGATTTTAATTTCTTCGGCTCAGGTAGTCATTGTTAATCAGTATATCAGTTGCGTTGCTATTTAACACATTTATGATATTTTGATATTGTTCGTTACCCTGAAATTGTCAACCAGTGTTCTAGTATAAAGGTATCACTCCCAGATACTAGTACCTATGTCTGGTATCAAAAATCATGCCACCTGAATACTGGTTGACAATTCCTGGATATTGGACAATATTGTCAATTAGTAGCGTCACCGTAGGCAGATTACAAGTTAGAACCCGTTTGGGTAGATGGTTTCAGATGATTGGTAAGGAACTGATCCAACAAGGTGGTTTTGTTGATTATAGGGAAAATACTTGCTACACGGGGATTTCTACAAACTGTAGGTATAATAACTCGTACTTCCATGTTTATTTTCATCGAGATAACGAGTACAACATCGAAAGAAATTTTGGGATCTAGTGTTGGTTGAAATGTCTTAAGGCCAAAATTTTTTGCTGATAACCTATCTTAGAATGGACTTAAACAGAAATCGATCTTCCTCTTAAGGATCTGGAATGATAACTAGCGTGTTTGAGAAGATTAGTGTTATCAGGGACCAAAAATGATTGTCCCCCAGATGTTCTTCTGTCGAGTGCTACCACTTTAGCACCACATTGTCACACTAGACATTTCTAGAAATCTTGATGAAAGTAAACTTCATAGGAATTCTAATAGATGCTAAACTAACAGGTACTGCCAAAGAATCAAAATTAATTGGCACTTCCTATTCCCAAGGTTTGGTAATGTTGGCTAGAGAATAGTGATGGGTTGATTGGTAATTCTATGGTGACACAAATATCAATATATTAGCCCCATTTCGGGGTCATCATCTCATTCCAGAAATGGATTTTTCCTTGGCATAAAGGTTCTTTGTTTAAGGTCTAGAGGTGTCCTCCAAAACGATGTTGTAGAATGTCGATAAGTTGTCTAAATCACTCAAAACTTAGAAAAAAAGGAAACACATTTTTCGTGCTAGACGAGGTGGCAAGATTCGAAAATTAGGCTCAAGAACCGAGAATGCTTACATCACGCGTGTGATGAATACAATACTACCCAAACTTATGCTCTGATACCAAACTGACACACCCTGACCCGAAATGTCCACCTAGACTCTGAATCGAGCTATGCTGGCCAACACTCGGAGGGTGACGAAGCCATAAAGTGTAGTGATGTGGAAAATATGAATAAATTTTAAACCTAAAAGTGCCTAAATATAAGAGTACACTGGTGAGCAAGAATGAACTCATTTCACACGTAATGTCAGAGCATAAGTAAAGTACAGTAAAGTGGGATGAGAATTATACTATCGAAGGTGGACCTATACTGATATTTACCAAGAATCCTCGTCAACATGAAAGCTCAGCACTAGAACTTGGAAGGGTGAAAAATAAGGGTGAGTGGGCCTAAAAACAAAGCTTTGTAAAAACCTTTTCGAAAACATAATAACCTCTTGCTGTAAAACAAGTATAGTTTCCAAAATATACATACTATGTATAGTAAGAAAATACTTACCATAGCCTGCAACATCTCAAGAATTCAATACGGTACAATATTTCGTAAGTAAGCACATGACGTCCGCAATCACATAATCTTGCATAAGCAAACATATCATATTGAGTGCTCATCGACACATGCTGACACACGAGTTCATCTAGAGTTATTCTGACATGAACAAGATTGGATGTAACAATAATAGACGCTCTAATACTACAATCACGTGAAGACTGGCGCTATACGGAGCACATACGAGTTCTAATTGCCTATAGCAATCTAGGACACGACTGACACCTTCAATGGATCCAAAATGAACGTACGGTGCGATGTGCACATACACATGAAAGACTAGCCCTAGCCCGGGTGAGTACTAACACCGATGCAGCAACCAATGAGCAGTTTAACAAAAACATAATCATGCCACAATGATTCGATAATTCTAGTCGACATAACACTATTCATAGCTATAAGTTTAGCTAAGACATCCCGTAGGATTTATAATGATTTCTTAATTCTCGTCGTTACATCATTTTCTATAAATGTTAATTTAATTACAGCAGTCATATAGAAAATTCATTATCAGATGTATATATGGAAACTAAATATATATATATATATATATATATCAAAGAAAAGACCCACCCAAAGATCATGTTGTCAAGTCGAACCCGCCTCGTAGCATTGAGAGTCTTTGCGATGCGTTTTGCCTAGAAACGAAACCATTTAGGTAAATATAACATACTAATGTAATTACACGTTTTTGTACAAAGTACGGCTAATAAAGGAACTATCTTAAAACAGTCGAATTTTGAAAAACGGACGGCGAATTTGGATTCGGCACGTTGAGAAACCTAAGGAGAGACCTTGGGTTCCTCCACGTGTCGCCACAAAGTGGCTACCCGGAAGGCCACGAGCAGCCATGTGCCTATTTTGGTCGTTGAAAGGTTCACCAGAAAAGTTTTCGTCGTTGCCGTGGACGGTGACGGAGCACAGTACCTCCGGTGGAGGCGCGTGTGCCCCATGTATCGGCCATGACGCGCTTCCACGTGTCGGCCCAGGGAACTGAAATTGGGTTCGAGTTGAACTTGGGCCTGGCCTAAATGGGTTGGATTGGATTAATAGGCCAAAGGTTATTGGATCAGGCCCAGCAACTAGGTTGGGCCGGTTTTGGGTTCCGGATCATTGGCCCAACAACTGAGTTGGGTCAGTTTTCAATCACGAGTCGCCGGATTCCACAAAGGAGAAAGCCTGAGCTGGCTTGTTCTCCAGAGCTCCGATCGAGCTCCATTCACAACTAGACTTCACCATTTAAGTGTCAAAATTATAATAGGAGGATGGAGATTCAATTAATACCCTTTTAGCTCGCAGCCGTTGTCGGAAAACACATAGAAAAAGTTCGAGTCCGCAGGAAAATCTGGGAAGTTTTCCCCTAGTTGCTTTTGCACTCAACCATCACAATAGACTTTCAAAACTACTCTAATCCAACACTAAAACGTGCTCCAAGTAAGCACTCGTTGGGGAAAATTATTGAACAGTAGTGGCGCCACTGCTCAAAGAGAGAGAAAGAGATATGTCACGTTCTAGTGGCTTGGGTTTCACGACGTAGGGTCATACTATGGTGCGGTCATGCTCGCCGAAGCAACAATGGTGTGATGGTGGTGGTGGCGTGTGGTTCCCAGAGAAGGAGAGTAAGTCAGAAAGGAAGTGACAAAGAGAGATGAAAGAGAGAGAGAGAGAGAGAGAGAGCTGAGAGAGAGAAGTGAGGTGAGATGGCAGTTATCAGGTGGAGAGATGAAATGAGAAATGTTTGAAAATGAGAGAGAGAGATAGAGTGTGTGTGTGTGTGTGAGAGAGAGAGAGAGAGATAGTGTGTGTGTGTGTCCTGAGAGATAGGGAGACACAGGAGAGGTGAAGGAATGAGAGATAGGGAGACACATGAGAGGTGAAGGAATGGGGCGTGGGCCTCACATGTCTCACAAAACAAGCCACAAAATATCTCCCAATTGAAATTATCAAATCGCCCTTCAGGTTCGTAAATCCGTAAAACCTTTATCGTAACTCCAAATTCGATTCCACTTATGCCTACAAGTTTGTATTGTCGAGTACTACAAGGATACACTAAAAGAATATTTCGTATGTCCCACTATATGCTAGTCCATGATGGTCAACATCCTCGCCTCTAAGAGCATTTTCGTCAATTCTCCCATTTAAAATTAATAAAATTGTCAAATTAGGGACGGGTTATCACGCCTAATCTTATTCTAGAATAGCATTAGCCAAAAGAATAGCATGTGTTCTTGGTTGTTCAACTTCATGTTCCTGTAAGTTGTAACTTCCCAAAAGATCTTCCAAGGTACCCAATCCAAGTTCTTGATAGCCACCATCAATTGTTTTTGCCACCTTTCCTTTACATCTCTCAAGCCCAAGACACAGACACACACACACAGCAATCTAGTTACCTGGAATGAGACATGCACCATAATCCACAGATTCCATCCAAATTACAAAGCCTGTAAATTGCAAAAGCTGTTAAAAGGACACAAAACCCAGAGAGGGGGATCCACCCCAAAAGAAGCTTCCCAAAAAAAAAAAAAAAAACACCAGTAATCTCTCTCTCTCTCTCTTCACGCTTGGGACTCATGAGTGGCCTTTGTCCACTGCTCCCAAAGCAGTCCCTCCCCTTTTTATGAGGCACACTCTTTCGTCCACTTCCTAGTTCCTAGTCTCCCCTTCTGCTCAAGTACGACTAAATGTCACTGTAGTTAGAGTAACTCTAAACTTTGAAGGCTGAGCTTTTAAGCTTTTGCTTCCTGCCAACTCCCATGTGACTCAATTCTGGTACAGTACTTTGAAATGGCATCAAAGAAAAACTTTGTAGGACGGTTTCATCTACCAGCACTCTACAATAAAAAAAAACGAATCTCGTTGTATTTGAGTTTACAATTATACAACTCAACGTAGGTCCAAGCTTTGTATGCCAGTTTTACCGGCTAAATGGTCAAATACTCTCAAAAGAACGAGGCTTATTGTATTTGAATAGTCTCTGACTCAATGTATGTACAATTTGTAGTGCATACAAAGAACATATACTATATGAATGGTCAAATACTTTTAAAAAGAATAAGACTCATTGTATTTGAACACTATGTGACTTAACGTAAATACAACTTTCCTTGCATACAAAAAACATATACCACTGCATTGGGATACTATGTGACCCACGCTTATTCAAAATTTACATCTAATTATTTTGAGATGTGGTGGGAGTATCTCAAACTAATATATATGTTTTTATTTTATGTTTTATCTTTCTCAATAAAAATTTTGCAACTTGTCAGCAGTCAATGCTTTTCTGAGTTTTCTCCTTTGCTTCCGCTTCTATAATTTCTGCTGCTCACTTAGTCATTTTCTCATGAGAAAGTGTTTTATTACTACACCCAAATGGCGGGGGAGATAGACAAAGCTCTTGTCCAAGATACCAAAAAGTAGTGATTCCACAAGAGAAGCATCCCCATCCACATCCACCACAAAACCTCTCTCTTTCCATGGATCTCACAAGCCCCAGATGCTTTCAACCTCCATCTTTTATCTCATCCAGTGGGGTAAATATCCCACATTTGGTTTTTTCTTTTACCTTCTGTTTTTTACTTTTATGATCTTCACAATGGGTTTTAATTACTCTTAACTTGTTTCCTCCCCTTTTTTTTTTTTTTTTTTTTTTTTTTCAGGAACCGCCATTGGAGAGCAACCCAAGCTTCTATGGAAAAACCACAAAGGACCCATTTGCAGACACATTTCCAGACCCTCTCTGCAAGCTCAACCTCAGGGAAACCTCTGAGTTTGTCAAGTCACTCCCAGTCCCAAGCAATGCCACATCAGCACAGAGGAGGGACGGAGGAGTGAACTCTATGACACAGAGGAGAGCAGCAGAAGCTCCTCCCAGTCCTGGAAGGCCAGTTTTCAGCTTCTCAGTTGGCAACTTTTCCAGAAAGAGCTTTCCTTCAAAGTGGGATGATGCTGAAAAGTGGCTCATAAGCACTTCCTGCCATGACTCTCCTGCTCACACCACCAAGCCGCAATCAGATTCCACAAAGATTTTTAATCCAAAACAATGTGAGGTTTTTGCTGAAAGATCAAGGGTCACAGAGGAAAAGGTCTCAAAGGTGGTCTCAAGCTTTCAAAGATGTGTTTCTTTGAACAATTATCAATCTACCAGAGCTTTCAATGGGGTCTCAACATCAGCTGATGTGCTTCTAAAAGGTTAAATCTTTTATTTCAATTTTTGTGGAACCTTCTCACCTGTTGGCTTTTTGCATCATCTTTTTGTTCCACTTTCATCTTCCCCTACTTTTGTTTTTCCCTTTAAAATTTTGATAATATTTGGGTAGGGGGGAATTGAACTCGGGTGCATGGGCGAATGCTCTTAACCAATCGAGCTACAAGCCAATTCCAGTTAAAAGCCCAGATAGTAAACAATGTAGAATCTATTTTTTACTTTTTCATTTATGTTGTTTACTGGGTATCTTTCAATTTCTGTAAAACACACAAGAATTGATCTCCTTAATCAATAAAGGGTTTTGCTAAGTATCTGTTTATGCAAAAAGAATTGGAGTCTTTAAGTCTTCTAGCTGAAATAGTTACTGTCACATTGAAATTGCTTAATTTTGTTCATAACCAAATTTCAATGAACTGAGTTAATTTGTTTTACAAACTGAAATTTGGGTTTTGTTTTGTTCCTGCAGATAAGTTTGTCGATGACATAGAACCAATTTTACCCAATTCCAGGTGCTTAGAGCCAACTAAAGAGGGCTTTCTATTCAAAAACTCAGCCTGTGACGCCACGAAAGATGCAGGCAGCGGCACAGAAGAGGCTCATGATGTACACCATCGAGATGTCGGCACAGAGATGACTCCTCTTGGAAGCTCAACAACTTCAAGGTGCCCTACGCCGTTCAAGTGCTCATCTCCAGCGCGCCACAACACGCCTGCGAACAGGTCAGGGCCTTTGGCACTGGGGCACTCTAGCAGCACCAACAACACCATTGACATTGCCCAGCTGCAGGAGTGCCTTGGGACACAGTACGAATCAGTTACGTCGAACTGGAGCTCAAGGGAAGAGGAGGAAGTGGAAATATCGAAGAGCTTGAGACATTTCGAAACAAGCAATGCGTACGGAGAGAGAATTTCTGAAATTAGAGGTGCTGCATGGGAAGAGGAAGAAAATAACGAATGCTGCCTTAGGTAATAACTGGATTATTATGTTAAAGTGTTAAACCACATTTGTTTAAGAGTTGTAAGAGTAGTTTTGCAAGTGGTGGGTAAGGCCTCCATTTGCAATTGTCCATCTCGGGTTTAAACCCTCTCCCCGTCCCTTACTCTTAACTTAAAATAGTAATATCGCTTGTAAAAAAATGAACGTGTGGTTTGAATGTACAGATATCAAAGAGAAGAAGCCAAAATCCAAGCTTGGGTCAACCTCCAAAGTGCAAAAGCAGAAGCTCAGTCAAGAAAGCTTGAGGTACTTCTGTCATTCTGTTAGTATTTCCTTGGTGGAATCTTACTTTAGCTGGTTTTTGTTCTTTAACCATTTGTTGATTTTCCATGGCAATTCAAATGCAAGCATCTGAAACATGAGATGTGAACTTGAATACTGATGTTGCCTCCCTTTGCTGTGATTTGTATAATGATTTTCTAGTAGCATAGGGAAATAATTGAAAAATACATACAAGTTGAACTGGTTATAAATGTTGAACAAAAAAAGAAACCCGGGTAACACAAAAACTTCAAGTCAATAAAGGGGCACAAAAATCCTGATTTAAATACGACTTATTCTTGAGAGATAAATAGTTTTGACACGTCTATTTTCTACTTCTACACTTCTGCACTTTTGCTATTTGGTCATCAAACGTATTACTGCACTCTGGACCACCTCCATTGAAGTGCAATGGTAGGAAGTGCATTAATTATTATATTGGTTCTGGTTGGCATCCTAGTTCTTGAGCCACCCGTCCCTCTTGGACATTATTCTTCTTTTGTATTTTACACTGCAGTCTGGACCACTTCCATTGAAGTGTGTTTAATTTGCTTCATATAATATGTAGTTTCTATACATGCCAAACTTTTAAAGCAAAGAAGAAAGCTAGAAGTCATCACCCCCACATTTTAATACTGGCAATTGGAGAGTATTTAATTGGGTTGGAAGCTTGGTTTTTTGTTCTTTCCTAAATTCCTTATAGATTAGTGAAGAGGGCCCTATTCAGTATTATTGTCACACCGTTACGAGTATTATTAATCCATTACTGTTATAACTTGGATCTTTATATGTTAATGTCATATTCTATATGCCCATGACCTATGAATCATGTCCCCGCGGTAGTGTGGTAGTTGGTGGTGTAAAAGGTTGGCTCAATACAAGCGAAGATGGATGTGAAGAGAATCCCACATCAGAGAAGTACAACAATATTCTAAGGTTTAAATATAGGTGTTCCACTTCTAATTGTACCGAGGTCTTTTAAAATAAAACCTACACCTAAGGTTCATTGGGCTTGATACCACCCAAGGGATTCGGCCTAGGTGGTTAAGTGGGGATAGCGTTACTAGTGGACACTTATGGAGCCCGTGACATAATAGTCACCCTAAACTCTCTTTCTAGTTTTAATTGCCTGCATAACCGGAGCTCATCCACTTCACACAATGTAGTCACGCTCACGTCTACAAATTTCTCCTTTTTCACTTGAACTTCATTTGTAGTTAACTGGCTGATGCATTTTTGGTTTTGGGTTATAGGTGAAGATACAGAAGATGAGATCGAACCTGGAGGAGAAGCTGATGAAGAGGATGGCAGTAGTTCACAGA
Organism: Pyrus communis; assembly: GCF_963583255.1. Lineage (NCBI taxonomy): Eukaryota > Viridiplantae > Streptophyta > Magnoliopsida > Rosales > Rosaceae > Pyrus > Pyrus communis. The sequence continues at coordinate 10,957,274 of NC_084809.1, read as the reverse complement.
AAAGCTGAGGAGTGGAGTGCAACAGCGAGGCAGCAGCACTCTGAACAAATCCACAGGGCCACCAACAATGCAGCACACAAGATGATCACAAATAGGCACAACCCTCATTTTTCTGGCCACATTTCTTGCGGCTGCTTCCCTTGCAATAACCATTAACAACCCAGATCATGAAAGGAAAAAAATGCAAAATATATATATATATATATATATATATATATATATATATATATTTCTTAATTTGTAGAGTGAGGCTGCACCGTAAGTCCAAAAAAAAGAGCAGTAACCTATGAACAAGGGAAGCGATTTTCGTATTCTAACCTTCCTCTCTGTGAGGATTGAATTACGAAAGGAGGATTGATAGACGAGAAGTGCAGACAGAAAAATCGGGAGTGTGACAATCACTATTAGGGGTGATTTTCGGCACAATCGGATCAAAAACAAGTTTTCCAATTTAATTCTGAATTTTAAAGAATATTTAGATTAGAAATTTATTGGCGGAATTGAAAATGCAAACTTGCACCCCTAATCGCTAACCCGTGAACAATGTCTCAACTCTTAATCAAAGTATTAAAGGATAACCTGCAAATGATATTTTATCAGTCCTATACTTGGTTAAGAGCATTTATCTTTACACATGAAGTCCTAAGTCTAATTTTTTATTCCCGATATCGCTTGTATAAAGAATTTGTGTTTTTTTTTTTATCCAAGTAAAGACGATTCAAAAGAATCACGCATTGATAGGAGGAGTAACTTTGCATATGTTTATAAGTAGTCGGTTATTCCCTATATTATCAATTGGTAGATCCTCAAATTTCTTCGAAAAACTATAGACTAGTGACATGCAAGATCTTGGACCGTTTGATAACTATTTCGTTTAGTTTTATCAAAATCATAACAAATTAAGGCCGAACTAAAACACATTTTCTTCTTCCCATTAAAGTCTTGACATTTAGAAAGAACTTATAGCTCGAGTTATTGAAACCCATATATTCACTGTTATATTGGAGCTCCCACATATTTACTTTTGGATTTGAGGTCCTCGATTTTCACCCTTTTTTGAAAATAAAATAAAAAGAGGGGACAACTGATGGCAAGCTATGATTATCCATCCATTTCGAAGGCCGAAAAGACTCCCTGAGGCATTTGAGCTTCTTTTTTTCTTTTTTCTTTTTTTTTTTTTTTTTTTTTTTTTTACATTGGCGGAAGAGGGGGGGGGGTTAGGGGAACAACCAATGACAAATCATAGTTATCCACCCCTTTCAGGCGCCGGAAAGACTTACAAAGGCATTTCAGTCTCTTACTGGCCACAAGTCTAAGTTCTAAACTAGAAGTGGGTTTCGAACCAAGACCTCTAATTTTTAATTTGAAGGAAGCCTCCTCGCAATCTGTCATTTACCTCTAAATCACCAGGTTGTAGTTCAATTTTCATCCTATTTAAATATGCTTTAAAATAAAGATCACATGAGAGCTGAAGGTTAGACTGGACTCGGAAAACATCTGAAGTGGAAAGCAGTTTTGTTCTTTGTTATTTGGCTTATTGGCTTATTGGCTTATTACCCCAGAATCTAAGAACACCACAATATTATCGTCCTGCCATTGTTGGAACTTGGAACCTTTGGGACCTACCTGTAACCTGTCTGCAGCAGCCATGCACGAGAAGAAAGAAAAGGATATATACTTTTACTATTAGCAAATGGCAAAGAGAAATTTTGGCACAGTAATAATTTGTTTTTTACGTGCTCGAAGAGACCAAAGATTTGATCTCATTTGATGATAAAAGCTGCACCACTTTGTCTTAAATGACCCAACCATTTCAAATGTTATTGCTTTTCCGGCACTCTTGCAGTTGCAGCAAAAGGTTATTATGATGGCTCTTAAAGTTTCTGAGTCTAAAATTTGTTAGCAAGTTACTTGCGTAAAATGAGTTTATCATTAATATTTTATTCAGGTTTAGAAACTCAATGTTTTATGAAATTTTTTTACACATGACATCATATCACGGTGGCGATCACTCATTCTCTAAAGTTGTAATGGTGGTATTTGTTGGACCACTTTGTCTTCATTATGGAGTCTAACTCGAAGATTAACACCAATATACAATATACAACAGAAGGAAGAAGAACCTCTCTCAAAAGTTATATCCATGCATATATATACACGCACACAATGGTGACGAGGTGTATTCTTTTAGAGCAATTCCACTCATTGCCAAAGGGCAAGGGCAATGGCTTCTCAATTGCACTTTAGACCATCTACAATCGAAGGAAGGCCAAATGGTTATGTTTAGCCCTATAATCTTGCAATAAATTATATTTTAATGAACAATGTCAAGCCATATTTTTTACCATCTCCAACCGATGGAACCAAAGGACCATAAGCCAAACATAACCCTTTGACAAAAAGTCCAACTCCAACCGAGGGACCAAAGGGCCATAGGCCAAACATAATTAATATATATATATATATATATATATATATATATTTTATTATTTTAATTGAATTAATATGGTTAATTAATTAAACTACTATACTAAAATAAGATTTTCGGACATATTTTGCAGAAAAACCATATCTTGGAGAAAAACCCTCATGGATTTCTATAATTGCTAATGAGTCATATGGTTTAGCCATTAGTGAACACCATATCTTGTAGAAAAACCCTCATGTTCGAGAGCAATTTACAAGGAACAAGTTTACTGTTACATAGGGTGCCGATCCAATAAGATATTGTTATGTAAAAAAAAAAAAAAAAATCACACATAGCAATGCATTATTAAATAAGAAACGTCATGTGACGGTGACCTGTTCTATATAAATGCTATGTGCATTATTAAATAAGAAACGTCATGTGACGGTGACGGTGACCTATTCTATATAACTACTATGTGCATTATTAAATAAGAAACGTTATGTGACGGTGACCCGTTATATACAAATGCTATGTGCAATATTAAATAAAAAACGTCATCTGACAGTGACCCGTTCTATATAAAGTATTCTCCTCTGCCGGTGTGCAAAATCCTAATAAAAATAGAGTAAGTAAACCATGACTATCAACTTTTAAGGACCAATAACTTAAATTCTGACTACTTAAAAGATGTGATGTTTTAATTACCCCCCTTGATTGCTACCTCAGTCTATAATTGTTTAATCATGAAGATGAAAAAGACCAGTGATGTCACATGATTAGTGAAATAGAAAGAATGATGTTAATTAACATGATATATTCTCCTTGGACAAGTTATCTGCAAAAACTATCCGTTGCATTTATTCATTAGATCTCTATATGCAAGCTTTAACCATTAATATTTATTTCAGACCATTCAGTGATACGTACCAAGGTACTAGAAATATTGCTATTCAGAGTGCCATTATTGAAAAAGCTAAATATTATTGATGGTCTAAAAACAAGGAAACAAAATGATGCACAACTTGTTATGCCATTCAAACCAGAAAAAGCCCGGGTAAGAATAACATGTTATTCTCATAATAGCCAGTACCTGGACCTGTTTATCTACCGCATGAACAAAAGATTATAAAGTCTTGACACAAATGTTCATCTCTATTGAACGAAAAAGCCTTTGGCGCTTATCCTGAAAGATCAAACCAGACGGGTTTTCTAGTCGCGGAACTCGTCCATGAACGACTTGTGGAAGTCCGTCAGACGGGTGACAATGGCTGGAATTTTATCCTCTTGCGGCAATATAGTGCATCTGAAATGCCAGGTGCCCGGAACCTGTCACAGTGCAATGGAAACAATCTTCAGTTAAAACTACTCAACATGACAATTGCATAATAATCCTGATCAACAAAATGAAGGGTTTGTCAACTTCTTATAGTTTTGTTTAATTAAACGCGATCCTATTCCCAAGAACACTCAAAATTCAAACATTTCACTGTTCTGCCATGAGGTTCACTTATTATTGTTTCTTAGAAATATAGAAGGCCAGGATAATATTGTATTACCACTCGATAGGCTGCATAATATTTTCAATTTAGGTGAGCAGCAATTCCTACCACGCTAAGTTACAGTACAACAATAAATAAAACTAACCTGCCCGAAACCAGAACCAGGAACGACAACAATTCCTGTGGCATTGAGAAGGCGGCGACAGTAGAATGCATCTGGGGCTGTCTTTTCAGCCTCCGCTGCTTTAATTGCCTTTTGAGGCAGGGTTATGCGGGGAAAGAGATACATAGCTCCTTCTGCTCTGTTGCAAGTCACACCCTCTAAGCTGTTCAATGCTTCTTCTAATGCCTGTGTTTCAAAAGAAAATCAGCCGCACTATGCAAAAAGTTCACTGAACTTCAGAAACCTCATCCTATTGTCTTTACTGTCTCGCGATGACAGAATTCACTAACCTTTGCACGCCTTGCTAGGGATGACAGAATTCCATCCTTCTCTGCCAAATACATTTCATAGGATTCATCTCCAACCTGAATTCAACCAAAAAATTTCATCAATAGAAAACAAACTTATTTGATTTACCAAGTTTAAGATCAACTGAATTTCCAGATCCCCATGCCATGTGTAACAAATTTAAGTGCAATGACGAGCAAAATTGCACTCCTCCAAAACCCCTATGGCACACTTAACAGAAGAAAATGGTTCAAAATTTTCTGATTTGAAATGTTTGGAAATTTGTTAAATAATAAGCTTCAAAACGCCTCAGAACTGTCACAAGTGTCTGCCAAATGGTTTTAAACTAGTATATGCCTTCTCCCATTTCGGACATTCCAATATTTGAACCTAACTTAATTTCTACGAGAAAAGTCAAATACAAGATTACTAAAAGATAATAAACTCACCTTTGGTGGACTCATGACAAGGCTTGCAAGAATCTGACCCGAGATATTAGAACAAAGATTTACGGATGCCATTTTGTATATTTGTTCCCTTACTTCAGGACTGATTCCAGTGACTTCCATGTAACCACCTCTTTTTCCACACTCCCCGTAGTACCCTACAGAAGAAAAAAATAAAATGACAAATTCTTCCGGGTTCATTAATTTCCATGAGCTACTCACCATCATGACAAACATAATGATCCACCTAATTACCTTTAGAGACTGATTGAAATGATACCAGAGAAATATCCTGCTCGCCATATCCCATAGACCGGGATACCTTCTTGAATGAATGAAACTCCTTATCAGGTACATAAACATTTTCTTGATAAACCTATGTAAAATTCAACAAAACATTAGACCAGGAAGTAGCTATAGAAGTTTCTAACAACAATTACAATACTCCAACCATGTCACGAAGAAATTGACGTAAATCTTCCAACAAAAAAAGTCCATCTACCTCATCTGCCAGCAAAACAAGACCTTCTTGCTTGCAGAAGTCCACAATCTGCCGCTGGTTGTCCTCGGCAAGAACCTGCAGACAAGATACCATAAAACTCAACCAATGACATTCTAGAATTAAGCAAAACATTCTCTTCCAATAACACTCCCTTGAGAAAACTCCACTATTGACAAGGAATTTTCTGATTAAAAGCCATTCATATCTCACCTGTCCTGTTGGGTTGCCTGGATTTATCACAACCAAGGCCCTTACATTGATACCCTTGGACTTCGCATCCTCCAATTGCTTCTTCAACTCGGAAGTTTCCAATCCCCACCCTGATGCCTCATCAAGAAAGTAAGGTACCTGCTTACACCAAGCCACAGATTTGAATTCTTACAACAATAAATGATATATATATATATATATATATATATATATATATATTTCCAACTTCTAGTTTCTAGCAGTCATTTAATGTCAATTTCCCAATAATCAGGCAATTCACTAATCAGTTTAATCTTGAGTTTTAGCCAATAACTAGTAGTGCTTCAATAGTTGAGTATAAATGCAAAATAATTTATATCTATTGACATTTATCAAATGGATAAACCTCTTAAAATCCAGACATACCAGTGTGCCACCGTGGAGGGCTATTGACGCAGAGTACAAAGGGTATTGAGGAATGGGGCAAAGAATCCCATCCTTCTCTGAACTTATCAGCAATTGCATCATCATATGGACCTGGAAAGAGAGAAATGGAGATGATATGTAATGAAGTGGAACTTAATATATTGAGGAACACTGTGACGCTACTAAAATTGAACAGAAGGGAACTCAAGAGATACCGCAGGGCTTGCACCATCAGTTAAGAAAATATCATTCGGATTAGCAGGATATCCGTCACGAGCTTCAATTCCAGCAGCAATTGTATCACGTAAACCCTTGATACCCTGATGCCAAAGTGGGTGAAATATATGACATATTGCTTATGAGTTTCGTCCTAGTTTTACAAATTTATGTGATGTAAATCCTATGATCATTACCTGACTGTGACTGTAAGCACCAGTTGCTCTTCCAGGAATTTGATCCAGAATCTCCCATGCCCGCTCTATTGCATCGGCACTGCAACGGGTAAGAAAGATATCAACAGAAAGATAAGATTTTTAACTTCTAGGAAGACTTCTCTATGAATTCCTACAATTGAATTGAATAGGATTGTAGGGCAGCCTAAAATATATATTCTTATATGTTACATTTTTCCAATACCTGAACAAACCCTGTGTTTCGCTTTTGTCCAAGATGGCTGGATGGTCGCATAATGCAAGAATCTGAAGGAAAGATTGTAACAATCAAGGATTACATGAGATGTTTCAGCATTAATGTTATCAACCATGTAGTCCACTAAACCAACCTCTCGGAAAAATGTTATCGGTTGTTGACCAAGAGACTGAGGATTTCCGATATTGCAGTAGAGAATCTGTATAACATATGTTCACAGTGAGTACCCAAGTGAGAGAAATGTCTTAAAAGATAAAGATTCAATACTGTAACTCATCAAAGGAGAAAGTAAACACACCTCATCAAAGGGATGAGAGCCTGGATTCGCCTTTAACTCTTCTTGTAACCTCTGTCACAGGACGACATTACAGTCGAGATTAAGATAAAGGGATAGAATTACCTCACTTGATTAATTTCTATACAGTCAATGTATGTACCTGGGCAAGGGTGACGATTTCACCTCGGACAGCATATTCACATTTCAAAACCTGTAAAAATTAGATGTGAGGGGTGACAAATGGAATAGAAAATGTTCACCAGTACTACTGTACTAGGAAATCAAGAAACAAGTTTAAGTATTTGACTGTGAGAAACAAAAACCTAGATTAAATAACCAATCAATTCAATTGCTACCCTCTTGAAAAATAAAAACAAATCAAATAAATCTCATTAGAGTGATCCAGATATGAGTGATGAGTGAAATTAATTTGTCAAAAGTTAAAATATAAAATAACTAACTGAGGTCCAGAACAAAAGAGCCAGTGTGGGTTGAAATAAAATAGAAAAAATAAAAATTAACCACACCAATGCGCCATACATCCATGATCCATCATCAATCATTTATTTGTTAATAATTATTATTATAAATTTTAAGAAAAAACACGAAAATTAAAGACGAAATGAACTATCTGGATTAAAACAACAAACAAATCAAAGCAAACCCAGATGCAGAAACAATAAATCAAAAACCTTTGATCATCCACACAGACAAAACCAATCAAACAGTAAACAAACACCAAAATACGCATGAAAATACACAGCAATCTGCACAAAAACAGCAAAAATAAGCAAAACAAAAAAACAAAAACAAAAACAAAAACAAAAACCCAACTGAGAAAAGATCAAAAACCCAGTTGGGAAAAATATCACAAACCTTGGGATTGATGTTCTGGAGAGTGACGGGAGGAGAGGGACGTGAAGCAGAGTGATCAGCCATGGGACGAGAAGAAGGAGGGACATCTACAGCTGGAGCAGCGGACAGGAAACGCGAGTGAGAAGAAGAAAACACAGAGGAGGAGGAGGTTGAACGAATCTGCTTTTGCTGAAAGGAACGGATGAGAAGAGCTCTGACTCCGCCGCTTCCAAATTTCCGCATCTTCGACAGTCTCTGTTTTTATAGAGGGAAGAAAAAAGCAGCGAGACTCCACGCGCGATGTGATGCAAAACGGTAAATTTTCACGTTTTCTGGGCACTTTAAGGAAACCTCTCCCTCTTATCACCGTTTCGATGGCCTTCGCCCACGGATCATGACTTCTGGTTTTATTTGGATTTTCAACGCATTGACACGTCATACTTTTCTACTGCCTTTTTTTGGAAGTAAGATTATCTACATTTTGTTCTTGTATTTAAACAGTTACGATTAAATTATATTAAAATTTTGTGTCAAAAATTATCTGTCTCTATATTCTCTCATTCTATTTAAACGACTACAATTAAGTTACGTTAAATTTTTTTATTGATTTAGAAAGAGGATCAAGAGAAAAGAGGAGAGAATTTAGAGAGAAGAGAACTAGTCCTCCTTTTTTTTCTATATGCAGCGCTTGGAAGTTGGATTACATCCACATCATGCATTACTCATTTATCCGTATTCCTTTCGTGTCAAACACTTGATTCTTTCAACATGGAGAATTAAATAAGATCAATAAATAAATAAAATCAAACTATTGATTAGAAAAATTGAACAAAAATGATTTTTTTTTTTATTTTTAATCAAAGGTAAATTTTATTAAATTCTAATTAAAACGTTTACATCTTGAATAAGAATATTAAATAAAAACTTCAGACCAATCGCATCCCAACGGATACAGAAAACACCTTCAGGTGAGGCTACATAAAATAATACTAGCATTTTTTAATTACTTTATTACAGCCATATCTATAGAAGGGTTTGAATCACTAAGGTATTTGATTTAAGAGGAAGACCTAAACAATTTACTATTAGTTTTTTTTTTTTTTTTAATTAGTTGCGGAAATTAAATTGCATCAAGCTGCATATGCATGATTGTTTTTTATCATTATGGTAAAACATCATCTGCACTTAGTTGAAGAATATTATAAATAAGTGTTTTAATTGTGTTACTCGTATACACAACGAATCTTGAATTTGTGTGAATTTTAAATTTGTAATACATCATATCTGTCCAATATTTCCATCATCGCGTTAAATCTCCATTAGTACTTTTCATTTTGTCAAGACTGGAAGGTGTGCAAACTATATGTTAATATATAAGCTTCTTACATTGACTTTGGTGTTACCGATTGCAACCGCTTTGGTGGAAAGTGTTTTTTCTGCTATGAAGATTGTGAAAACACTATTGTGTAACAAAATGGGAGATCAATAGTTAAGTGATAGCATGCTTGTTTACATTGAAAGAGATGTATTTGCTTTTATTGATAATGAGCCTATTATGCGACGTTTTCATGATATGAAAACTCGCCGGCAACGATTGTAATTTGTTTGTATTGATAAATTATAGAAGACATTACTATACAACAGGATTTGGTTGTTGCTATTCTTTTGAGCCTTGCAATCTTTTAACTTCACCCCTCCCCCTGTTGATTCCCGGCTCTGCCACTGGATGTATTTGCCGGGGCATGGGTGACGATTTCACCTCGGACTGTATATACATATTTCAAAACCTGTAAAAATTAGATGTGAGGGGTGACGAATGGAATAGAAAATGTTCACTAGTACTAAGAAATCAAGAAACAAATTTAAGTATTTGAATGTGAGAAACAAAAACCTAGATTAAATAACCAATCAATTCAATTACTACCCTCTTGAAAAATAAAAACAAATCAAATAAATCTCATCAGAGTTATCCAAATATGAGTGATGAGTTAAATTAATTTGTCAAAAGTTAAAATATAAAACAACTAACTGAGGTCCAGAACAAGAGAGCCAGTGTGGGTTGAAATAAAATAGAAAAAATAAAAATTAACCACACCATACATCCATGATCCATCATCAATCATTTATTTGTTAATAATTATTATTATAAATTTTAAGAAAAAACATGAAAATTAAGGACGTAATGAACTATCTGGATTAAAATAACAAACAAATCAAAGCAAACCCAGATGCAGAAACAATAAATCAAAAACCTTTGATCATCCACACAGACAAAACCAATCAAACAGTAAACAAACACCAAAATACGCATGAAAATACACAGCAATCTGCACAAAAACAGCAAAAATAAGCAAAACAAAAACCCAACTGGGAAAAGATCAAAAACCCAGTTGGGAAGAAAATCACAAACCTCCTTGGGAGGAGAGGGACGTGAAGCAGAGTGATCAGCCATGGGACGAGAAGGAGGAGGAAGATCTACAGCTGGAGCAGCGGACAGGAAACGCGATTGAGAAGAAGAAAACACAGAGGAGGAGGAGGTTGAACGAATCTGCTTATGCTGAAAGGCACGGATGAGAAGAGCCCTGACTCTGCCGCTTCCAAATTTCCTGCATCTTCGACAGTCTCTGCTTTTATAGAGGGAAGAAAAAAGCAGTGAGACTTCGCGTGATGTGATGCAAAATGGTAAATTTTCACGCTCTGGGCACGTTCTTCGAAGGAAGCCTCTCCTCTCTTATCACCGTTTTGATGGCTTTCGCCCACGGATTACTACTTCCGGTTTTACTTGGATTTTCACAGCATTGACACGTCATACTTTTCTACTGCCTTTTTTGGAAGTAAGATTATCTCCCTCTATATTTCGTTTTTGTATTTAAATGGTACGATTAAGTTATATTAAAATTTTATATCAAAGATTATCTGTTTGTACATTCTCTCATTCTATTTAAACGACTACAATTAAGTTACATCAAATTTTTTTTATGGATTTAGAAAGAGGATCGAAAGAAAAGAGGAGAGAATTTAGAGAGAAGAGAACTAGTCCTCCTTTTTTTTTTCCATATGCAGCGCTTGGAAGTTGGATTACATCCACATAATGCATTACTCATTTATCTGTATTCCTTTCGTGTCAAACGCTTGATTCCTTCAACATGCAAAATTAAATAAGATCAATAAAGAAATAAAATCAAACTATTGATTAGAAAAATTAAACAAAAATGATTTTTTTGTCAAAGGTAAATTTTATTAAATTCTAACTGAAACGTTTACATCTTGAGTAAAATATTAAATAAAAACTTTGGACCAATAGCATCCCAATGGAAACGGAAAACACCTCCATGTGAGGCTACATAAGATAATACTGGCATTTTTTTAATTACTTTATTACAGCCATATCAATAGAAGGGTTTGAATCACTAAGGTATTTGATTTAAGAGGAAGACCTAAACAATTTACAATTAGTTTTTTTTTTTTTTAATTAGTTGCGGAAATCAAACTGCATCATGCTGCATATGCATAATTGTGTTTTTATCATTGTGGTAAAACGTCATCTGCACTTAGTTGAAGAATGTTATAAATAAGTGTTTTAATTGTGTTACTCATATACACAACGAATCTTGAATTTGTGTGAATTTTAAGTTTGTAATACATCATATCTGTCCAATATTTCCATCATCGCATTAAATCTCCATTAGTACTTTTCATTTTGTCAATACCGCATCAAGAGTCCTTGCATGGCCATCACCCATCAGTAGAGGAAACTTTTGCACCAAGCAATTACATATACAAACTTATTCACCAAGAAAAAGAAAATACCCTACAACTTATAATCAGTGCCTCGTAAGTAAAATAAACGCATTAAACGTTTGATAAAGAAGTATTATCATCCCACGTTCTATCTCCACCAACCCATCCTCTTCTCTCACTTCCCCAATCTGTTTTATTCTCGTCACTTGGAGAAACTCATTGGTGAGGATGATCGGACTACGTGATCGTCGAATAACACACGCAATACGCCCCACCACTCGTATTTGGTCACATCCCATGTGTCCCTTGTGCTACAATACCTAACCCTTTGTATCTTAGTCTCACACTCGTGTCTGGTGCCATATATAGACGTTCGGACTCAAAATTGTGAGTTTTTCTTATTGAAAACAATTGATTTTCGGGAAATTGAAGAGAGAGAGTTCTTCAACACTAATTTGAACTAAATCTTGATCAGAATATTTCATGTATTTTCAAGTGTACCAATCAAAAGAGAACGTAACTACATGACTTTCCAGGGGAGAGTGGTAGAGAAGGGCAAGAAAGGAAGAGGACATACACAAAGTGTAACAGATATGTGTGGCTACCAAACCATAATGATAGAACGTGAAAGACAGAAAATATACCAAACCATATTCTATCTAGAGATTGATTTCTGAACGATTGAATTTTCAGCAACTCTTGGATTTCTTGGATCACAAGGTAGTCTCAAATGCCACATCAGTCGCCGGCAACCACTCACCGCCTTGGATCAATGACGTTACCGTGAACTTGGCCGCCTCATCATCCGTAAGCGTAGGGTTGTAACCGGCCCACTTAACCCTTTGATCCACACCTGATCCAGGCCCACTGTTTTGGTACTCTGCATAGAATATGGTGTTGGGTGGGTCAACATTGGTAACCCATTCCTTCCAGCCCAATGGGTTCAAGAATGATCCAATCTTAGACTGCATGATGACTGTGGTGGAGTAATCCTTCCAAGGCCTACCCAGATATGTTTGAGCAGTGAGATTACTGTCTAACGCAGACAAGCTGCACTTTTGGATTGAAATGCCAGTGTTCTGATTCGGGTCCTTTTTGCCTTGAGCTGTGATGGTGTTGAACTGGTTCACCATAGGTTGCCTGGGCTGGATGTTGCAGTTCTGCAAAACTACAGCTGCATTGCCAAAAATGAAGTCTATGGTGCCGGTAATGTCACATTCCCGATAGAATTGTCGGTTGGAATGCGCATAGAGGGTGTCCTGGAAGCCATCAAATGAGCATCTGTAGTACACAGAGAGGTCCGAACCAGAGCGGAATGCCACTGCCTGGTGCTTTATTGCTCCTGCAGTGTTGATGAATCCCATATCTTTCACAATGAAGCCTTTTCCCGCGATGGCTGGCAATCCAATATGTATTCACAGTAAGAATCCAAACACATTGAGTTTATATATAAGTCAGAAAGCTAAAGCACATAACAGTTTGAATCAAAACATGAATTCTCAATCACGTCTCTCAGTCTGAAGACATAAAAACCCAACACATTTTATGAGAGAATGTGAATGCAAGAACACAAGGAATCATCCTAATTGCTTGACAATTTTTAGGGACACTTCCTATAATCTTAAAATGCATACTTGCATAGAAACCAATAGGAGGGGTTGTGTTTTCTTATGACTGGTGCAGGCCACTACAAACAATTGTTTAATGTTTTAGGGTTTAGGGTCCTTCTGCTATACAACAATATATGCAGTGCCTTTAAGTGGCTCGGATCCATCCGCTAAACATCCTTGAATTCTTCAGCACATACTCGCATATTCAGCGGTTAAATTTACCAAAATTTCTAATTCTCAGAACAGGAGCTTGCATAATTCATGACATGCACACATGTTCATCAACACAACATAATTTCAGGCAATCAATGAGAAAAAGTCAGCTGATCCACCACATGATGTCATTCAGGATAGACAGACAACACTTGCATTTCAGGGCAAGCAGGCATGTGCTAAGTTGCTAACTTGCATAGCAAATTAAATATGCAACAAATGGGGCCACCACATGAACAACAAGCAATATATTTGAGCATAAACCAGACATGCACATGGTGGGGGGCATCTGCTGTCCTCACACATCACCCAGATAGATATTGAATCCAACTTAACAGTATTAAAACTAAGCTTTGATCTTTTGATTCTTTTCATAAAAACAAGAACAAAACAATATCAACAGTTGAATGAGTAGCACTAGCACATCATAGATAACACAAAGATGCATAAACCATGTGACTGGTTCCTAATTTAGCCTTATCAATGTCATCAATTTAGAAAGGCAACTTGGTCTCAATGTCTATGGTCTCCTTCCTAGCTCCAACCTCAACGTTTCACATTCCTCACATAAGTGAGAAGGACTTCTATATTACGGATTCAACGTCATTGTGCTCTTCTGGAACAAGACCAAGTGTAGTGATCCAGGAGACCACGATGGCGATGAATCCCTTCGATAGAAGGGTGACTCCCATATGAAATTTCCTTCAATTGGAATAGCCATGTTAGAATGCCTTGAGGCTTGGAGGCTATTTGGCTAGTTTTCTAAAAGCAGCCGGCAGGCCCTTATCAATTGGACTAGCCCACATTTGCAACTAGTGTTTCGAACATAATATTAATATCACACAACAAATACATGATCTATCTCACTAGGTGTTTCTCCTAAATCCGAACATTGATTGTTTAATCTCAAAACAAGAATTAAATTAATCAAACCAAAACAATGACAGAATAAATTAGGAAACTAATTAACACAGGATTAACTAAATTGAATGTGGTGGCGATTAAGAATTAGTACCAAAAGTGGCGGTGGAGAAGGTGGGGGTGCCGTCCACAAAGCTCAAGTTGCCGGAAACCACCGTCTCCGTCTTCCCATCTCCGAACATCATCACATTCCACTTGCTCTTATCCATCAACACATTCTCATAATAAACCCCTTGCTTCACATGAATCAGAATCCTGTTCTTGCTCTTCTTTGGCACCATATCCACCGCCTCCTGAATCGTCTTAAAATGTCCCGTCCCATCCTTCGCCACCACTATCTGCGCCGTCGCATTGTTGTCCTGCAGCAGCCTCCTATCCCCCGGACTAACCCAACCCGGAAAATCCACCTCTGATCCTCCGACCCCGAGCAGCCTCCGGTGAACCGGAACGTTCAGATTCGTAAGAAGGCTCAGGATTTTCGCCACAATCGCCAAACTATTGCTCGAAAATTCAGTTGTATTCTGCATCGCCGCCTTGAATTCTTGAACGAGGGTCGAGTTGAGATCCGCCAAAGAGTCCAAACAAGTCTCCTGATCGGTCAATGTGGTGCTCAACCACGTCTTGATGTCGTTGATTTTGGCGGCGGAGAGAAGCTTGTCGCCCTGATTCACATCCATGGAGGTCAGCGAGTCGTTGAGCCTGTCAACCACGTCTTCAAACAGGCCCTCGCAGACGTCTAGAACTTTCTCCAGGTGGGTGCCATCGGCGATGTTCCGGCCGATTTTCGCCGGCAGCCCGGGAAGCTTCGCGGCGGCGTGAATGGCGACCTGCAGAGAGAGCTTGAAAATCACTTCCGGATCGGTGCTGTTCGATGTCTCGAGCGCGGAGATGCTCGAGAAACACGAACTCGGGTACTGGGTCACGCCGCAAACCGCCTTCAGCGACGCCGCCGGAGTCAATTCGGGGCCGGGGGTCGAGTTGGGTACAGAAGACGACGAGTTGTTCCGCTTGTGTATGATCACTCCCGCGACAACGCCGATGATCACCGCCAACAGAACCACCGTGGAGACTGAGAGGATGATGAGACGCTTCCGGGTCTTGCGTTTGAAGGCCTGCTCTTCGAGCTCGTCGACTTTGCCGTAGCCCTTGAAGGACTTGACAGAGTCCATTTCTGATACTCCTTTTTTCTTCTTCTCTGCTTTTCTGCTTTTGGTTTGCTGGGTTTGTATAATTTGCTTTGCTGGTTTCGTTTCCAGGCTTTGGGTGTGAAATGTGAAGGGAGTGTGTCTGCGCGACTGAAGGTGTGAGATTTGGAGCCACTTTTGGACAAGTGTGGGATTTCCTCTTTCTACGATGCTTCTTCTTGCTTAACAAGTTTAATTACTTTTTCTAGTACTTACATTGGATCAGAATCCTCTCCTAAGCAAAATGTAAAGATCCTCTGACCAAGCTTATTTTAACGGCCCAATAAGCTTGGTTTAACGGCCCAATAAACTTGATCAGGAGGATCCTCACCTATTGCTCAGGAGATGATTCTGATCCCTTATGATCCATTTATTCTGATCGTTCTTTTCTTAAAATTTACTTCATTTTGGGTACAAATCTTCTCTCCCACCTCCTCTTAGGTTTGGTCTCTAAGTAAGTTCTCCCTTGGTTAGATTCGATAACCCTCCTTACGTCATTCAGGACATCCTTGTTCAAGACTCGTGATGTATTTGAGTTTGTTTAATGGAAAATTAAATCGTTTTTTCATTAAGAAAGTCCATTTCCTTACAAATAAACAATGATTTGGTTTAATTAGTAGGGAAAACATACTATACCATGCTTACCAGCCATAATTAATTATTAGCACAAGAGCAAGGAGTTGCACTCATAGTCATAATTGTTTGTTTATTTGGAGTTAAACTGAATTGGTATTGGTCCTATTGGGCAGTTTGCTTCCTATATATAAATAAATAATAAGCTGCTGCCTACTGCATAGGGTGACATTGATATTGGAGAATTTAATTATTTTACCTGTTTACCTAATCCATTATCCATCACCTCTATATCCGGTTGTAAAAGAACTAATTCTCGTATTCAAAGTCATTTCTTCAACGATAATTCTAGGAAGATTAAAAATTTAAACCGAATTTTGTAAATATCATTTGATTAACATGCTTATATTCTATTGGTGACACATTATTTAATTACCTATTGAGTTTTCACTTTTAAGTTTTAATAACATTAGTGCCATGCTAACAGAGTTGCTCATCGTGCATGCAATTTACAAAGCTGAGTTTAACAGATTTGAATTTGTCTAATTACAATTCGCTTATGTAATTAGTCACCCGAACTCAACTTCTTGAGTTAACGGGTTAGGCGTTACACCCATTAACATTCGTCATGGGTTCTTTTGGTAGTACACTACGATTAAGCTGTTGGGAGACTGAATGCTTGTGAAAATCAAAACCAAGAGAAAATTGGTCATGGAATTTTACTTCCAGGAACTTCCATAGAAAATTATTAATATCCTCCACACATAACTTAGTTATTTATCCCCAACTTAACTTATTTGAGGTAGTCCTCCATATCCATATGTCAACTTCCCCATATGAACCAACAACCAATCAATCAATTTTAAGTTTGCTTGATTGTTTCCGACAGTCCAAAGCTACAAGCAAAACGAGTGGACCCTAATTTGAAATCATTCTTCCTTCATTCCTATGTACCACAACATGCATATACAATATTGTTGTGAGAAACATTTCTGTACAACGACATTGTAAGAGATAAAGTGTTAATGATATAATTTAGTATTAAACTCATTATTTATAATGAAAGTTAAATTACTTCAGAGTCGGAAAAAAAAATTCACTGAATCGTAATACTAGTTGCAAATTGTTATATTTTTTTTTCAAATAGAGAAAGATTAGGTAAGATTAGCTCATAAGTAATGGTCACATACGAGACACCTATCCCCACCCCTTCATTACACCCAAAAACCCTCCGCATGTCCTTTCTCCACCAATTTGTTTGATAATAAATGAAAGTAAAAGAAAAAGATACACACAAGGGGACTAGGCCAAGACCCGCAAAAACAAAAACGATCAACGAAAATGGTAATAAAGACAAAACGAAATGTCACAAGCATAAGCAAATGCTGCAAAATTTGGTATCATGGACCACCAGTAATAAGCATAACTATCTATCCCAAAAGAAGCTAAAACATCTACAACTTGATTTCCTTCTCCATAAATATGTGTACACATAAATTACACTTGGTGAAATCGCCAAGACAATTCTTCTAATCAACAATTCTTCCAAATTGTTATATAAAACTTACACAGAGGGTTTCCATAAAGGTGTATACTGCATAGTATAGACCACTTCAGCCACAGTACCAACAAAAGCAGTTATTTTCTATGGACTCATTGGATTATGCATTCTTCAATTTCATAATTGGTATTGGGAAGCCGGTGCACTTCCCATCGTTTTTTCTATTCAATGATCATTTCCATCAATCTTTCAATGTACTTTTCATTCATCAACCAAGCACGGTAGATTCCAACTTTGAGTTCTTTTACGAGGATAAGGATCCTTTCTGAATCCTCTTTGTGGAGATCTGAAGATCAATTAATTGTGTCCGTTCATCGTACATTGTGCAGTCAATTTTCGTTAGGTATTATTTATATTTAATTTTAAAATAATTTTTAACCGATGTTATACGATGAGCGAACACGATCAACCGGATCTCCACAAAGAAAATCCAAAAAGGATCCTACTCCCTCTTACAATGTAATTCGTTGAAATAAACAAAAATTACCACCCGTGATCATTTTCATCAAATTCTAAAAACTTTCACCTATATCCTCCGCACGTTATATGAAACGTGTCTCGCATTTTGCAACGGATGGAGAGAACAATTGAAAGCAACAATGTGAACTTGTTTTGCCACATGGAAGTGGAACCACAAAGAGTGGTAGCATAACGTGCGAGATTAACGCTCACCAAATTTGGTGGTCGTTTTCAATTGGACTGATTCTGTGATTCATATCCAAGTTAACCTAAAGCTAAGGGTACCCCTCTGCATTTTTCTTCCCTTTATATTGAGGGTGGGGATATATAGAATAGTGGCATCTAACTAATTGTACGGTAATACCGCGTGCTGATGTGAAATGCCGAATATGTGATGGAGAGCCGGCAATTCCGCCCCTAAAGCCCATATGCATTTTCAATTTTACACTCTATGTAATGCTATTTAGATATCCAAAATTAATAGATTTGCTGACACATGTCAACGTATATTGGTAGATCTCACATCGATTACAGAATTCATTAGCAAATGTGTAGCATTAGCTAATGTGTTAAGCTGCGAACAACTTGTATGACAAGTTCACTGTCACATTGACGCTCCGTTCTAAACACAAGGATATTTGTTAAAAAGCTAACACATGTCATATATATATATATATATATATATATATATATATATATATATATATATATATATATATATATATATATATAAAGTGAGAAAACAAAAAAAGATGAAGTATTCAAAACGCGTAAAATTAAAAAGGGAAAAAACTGTGAAAATTACAAAATAAAACTGCCTTAGTGGAAGTAATTACTGATATAGCTATTTTCATTTTTTTTTTAAATACATGTAAATTCAGTTCTTTAATCGTCCATACATACAAGAAAAGAGACATAAAAAAGCCAAAACAACAAAAACAAAACAAAACCAGGAGGAATACAAAAAAGACAGCTAATTTGATAGGAATGCTATGCAATATGCATGCACTAGGATACTGTCCAATATAACCTGGACCAATATAACATGTTCTTCACCTTTGTCCTTTGATCTGTTTTATCATAATTAATAGTAATGTAATGAGAGAGATAGAAAGCAATATACAACATATGATATATAAGTTATTTCCGTAAGAAGAAACAACTAATTATATATCGGAAGCAACCCTATTAGTCCATCCGACGTAAAAGTAGGTATGATATATATAGCAATGAACAAAGGTAGATTATGCCCTAGAAATCACCATCTTCTTCACTCTCATCTCTCTCCCTCTTCGTTCTTGTGCAAACATCGCAAAGATAATTGGCTAGAAATCACCATCTACAGGTATGAAAATTAAATTAGGTTTTCAAGCTTTTACAGATTTACTTAGCTAAGATTTGTTGGCTAAATTGGATCAACTACATGAGATGATAATAAATTGAAAGAATCATGTGTTACCTTGTTGATGAAAAAAAGGCTGGTGTTTGGTGTGGTTTATACAAGATAGACCCAAGAATTGCATTACAAAGAAAGTGGACATGGCCCTCACTAAAGTCGTTGTCATGGTCTATCTTTTGCTCTGTCAATTCTTCTACTTTTCCGTGGTCAGTCTTCTTTTGGTTTGCCACATTTTGAAGGTCTATCTTTCGCTTTGCCAAAAAGCTTTGGATAAAAGCATTTACCATAGATGATCCCGTTCAAATGGTAGAATAGCACTCTCCAATATTTATGGGTTTTGGCTCCCATGAACCGGAAAAGAGGTTGCCGTTTTCATCAAAACCATGTTCTATGCCAATTGCGTATACTGCTCAATTGTTCCTTCAGGAACAAAATACTTGACGTCTCGTTTGGGCTCCACATATACTTGTCGTACGTTTGCTCATAACTTCTACATTATCTGCCTCACTACCCAATTCTTTCTTTCAGCCGTTTCAATGCTTGCTTCAAAATCTATCCATCTCCAAAGAAAATATAACCAATAACATTTCCCTCTTCATCCTGGCACAAATATTTGAACTTCTCATTGTCACAACCCTTTTTTTGTTTTTCTACACGCTCAACTGTCACAAAGAAAGTAAATAAAACCTCTACAATGGAGCTCTACAAGTCGTAGCAATGACAAATGAAAGATTATCCTGTAATGAACAAGATTTCAAATGGATGAGTTCAAATCCATTTGAAATCTTGTATATTGCCATACACCCTTCCATTTGTCATAACTACGACTTGTGTAACACTTCTCTGCAACGTTCTTGTTTATTATTTTTTTTTTTGGTAATAGTTGAGCGTCTAAAACAACAAATAAGGGGTTTGTTTATAAAGTGTTAGACAATGAAAAGAATTTCCAATTTGTGTGGTAGGATCAGGAGGGGAATACTATTGATTCTATTTTCTTCCGATACAAAACATTCTTAAGCAAGTATGGAAACAGACAAATAAACAATTGGATAGTAAGGCGGATATTGTCAAACTTGTATAAGTTATGAGCAAACATCTGACACAAGTATATACGGTGACCAAATATAGAAAGAAAAAAAATTATGACACAAGTAAGGCGGATATTGTAAAAGTTGTAATGGTTGCATAAGTTATGAGCAAACATCTTACACTAGTGTGGTGTAAGGTGGGTGAAAATTGTAAGGTATTTATAGAAAAAAAAATATTTGAAATTTTTTCGAATTTTTAGTTTTTTTATTAACTTAGTTAACTTGAACGGTTAGATTACAAAAAAATTTGAAATCCAACCGTCTAGATTGTGACACGTGCCCACCGTAACATTTCTGTTTTTTTCTTACTTTTCTTATTTTTTTAAATTTGTAAAGCGGAAAAACCGAGAATGCTGATTTGGAAATCAAACGGTGCAGATTCAAAGGCTACTAAGCAGGCTGCCACGCAGGTCCCACCGCTTGAAATCTTATCGGTAACGCGCCCCCCACATGCACATGTTATGCACGCGCTTGACACAATTTTTTTTTATGACATGGCTGAGTTCTCCCACGAGCTCACCCTCAGCCCAATTGCCCGAATGGACTGGCGCCACTTTAGCAGGGGATTGGATTGCAAATTAAGCCGGTCCACAGGGCAAAAGAGGACGCTGGAAGTGCTCTTAATGTTACATTGAAGAACATGGGATAAAGTTTTTGAAAGGTGCCAAAACTAAATAATGTTAATTTTTGACGCATTGACCCAAAATGGGAAAAAAAAATGACATTCATAAGACAAATCACAAATTTAGAAGGGAGTAGATCGTTATGTGATATTAAGTACTAATTTTTTGAAAAATTACATGATAACTTAGATGGAAACAAAATATTTGTATGTACAACATTTCTCGCAATCCCATGTTGTGTTTGCGATCTTTATATAATGAAGCATATAGTGTAAATAGGTAAACGTATTGCTCCTATGATGCCTTTGGTTTGACTTTTGAAAATGGAAAACATTTGTACGTCTCAATCGGACTTCGTCATGCCGACCTATATGATTAATTAGACTGCAACAAAGATGCAAAATGTGCGTAAACTTTGTTCATATATAGTACACTGTATGGACTTAACATCAGTACATCAACTAATTGATCAGAAAAACCAAAAGGCGACATAAGACAAAAGAAGAAAATTTTAGTTTACATCCATTATATATGTTGAACCATAAATCATAAGGCACAAGGAAAATACCTTTTCTTTTTTTCTTTTTTTCTCTCTCTCTCTTCGTTTTTAAAAGGCCATCGGCTGCATTGCCTTCTTGAGGGCCTAATGGATGACCGCCATTCTTGTTATCCCTTTCTATTTCATCTCTGGCAGGAAAAGTAGCCTTTTCTGAGGGCCTAATGTTACTCATACCATGTTTTTATATCATATTTTTATATCATCTTAGGTGGCATCTGACGTGGACAGCAACATCATTTGAAAAATTTGCAAAACCCAAGGAAATGAAGGAGAAAATCTCCTCGTATACCACAATCATCATTTAATTAACTACTTTTTCTTAATTATTAGTTTATTAAATAATGAACTAAATTTAAAATTTTGATTAATTCAAATGATGTGGCTGTCCACATCAAATGCCATCAAAGATGGTATAAAAATATGGTATGAATAGCATTACTTGTTTTGACGCAACTGTAGTAGTGCCTCACATCGACTCTCTCCAAAAGCCATTCTATCCTAATTATTTGAAACTCAAAGCTACAAATATTTAGGACAAAATAAATTTAGTTATAAAAAGCATATAAACTCAACAACAAAAGTGAAATCAAAACAAATGAATGAAGGTATGCATATCTGAACTGTAATTACAAACTGTTACAGATTACACAAAAAAAAAAAAAAAAAAAAAAAAAAAACTTCAAAGGAAATCCAAGTTGATAACTGAACAGTTTGGGAAAGAGAGGCTACTATAACATGTATAGAAAAAGTTCAAATTAAAATTGACGATATATGGAGAAAACCCTAATATAAAATCAAAGTTTGCAAATTCATTATCTTGCCAAGAAGATCAATTTAAGCAACTAAGAATAAAAACATAATGAAAAGAAGTGCAATAGAGAGAGAAACTATTTTAGTTCTATGATAAGGAGAAGTAACGAAAGGAACTAAAACTGCAAAAAAAAAAAAAAAAAAAAAAAAAAAGCACGGAAAAAAAAGTTGAATACCTAAGATGATGGTGGTTGATGAGAAGCAGCAGCTGCAATTACCATGCGAGATGGAGAGATGAGCAGTGAGTGGAGTACGTTGGGTTGTTTCGGCCCTTCTCAAGTCTCAATAGGTTTTTCTCAGATATCCCATAAATAAATTAGGGTTGAGGAAGTTAAATACTTAAAGATTATCGAAGAACCCTATTTTATTTTCAACGGAGAACGTGGTGAAGTTTTGTGGGAGGAAAGAAGAACGTGGTTGCAGTTTTGTAGGAGGAACGAAGAATGTGACATCGTGGGAGAAGCGGTTTTGGTTTTTTCTATTTAATTTTTACTTTTTCCGTTTAATTTTTAGTGTAAAAAAAAGTAAAATTTTCATATTTGTTTTACAAAATTGCCCCTGCAATATGTTATGTATTATTTTCAGTTAGTTTTAAATCTTTTTGTTTCAGGGACTTTTTAGTCCACTTGTTTTTTTGGTTCTGGCATTCTCTTAATAGAGATAATAAGTTGCTGACAACCGCATAGGATGACAGTTGATATGGGAGAATTTAATTATTTTACCTATTTACCTCTATATCAGGGTGATAAAATAACTAATTCTTGTTTTTCAGAGTCATTTCTTCAAAGATAATGTAATGAAAATCAAAATTTTAAACCTAATTTTGTAAATCAAATAATATGATTGTTGATGATTGAATTATTACTTAAGTCTTGGTTAACATGCTTATTTTTTATTGGTGACACATCATTTGATTACCGATTGAGTTTTTATTCTTAAGCTTTATCCTATGTTCTCATTAGTGCCATGTTAACAAAGTTGTTCATCGTATATGCAATTGACTGAGTTGAGTTTAACAGGTTTGGATTTCTTTGATTACAAGTCGTTTATGTATTAGTCACCCGAACTCAACTCCTTGAGTTAACGGGTTAGGCATTACACCCATTAACATTGGTCATGGGTATTAAGCTTTTGGGAGACTAAATGCTTGTGAAAATCAAAACCAAGAGAAAATTGTTCATGGAATTTTTATTCCAAGAAATTTGATTGTTTTGCGTTTATATTTGTTTGAGTTGTATTATTGGCTTGTCATCTAAACTAAATATTAATAAAACTCTCTTTATCAACAAAGAATGGTGAAAAGATTATTTAGTATTCTTCCACAACAAAAAAGTGGGGAAGTTGTACTGTGAAAAGCACTTGCAGCAGATGAAGAAAATAGCCATGAATAAGAAAATTAAGAGAGACCGATCAGAGCGGAGCAGCGTTTCCGATAAGAAAAGCAAGGGTTCCGACAGACTTATGAAGAATGATGAATTAAAAGAGGTGATATATCCTTGTTTTTATATTATTTTATAGAATTTTTCTGGGTGCTGCTCTGCTATCTAAATTCTACCTGGAATGAACGAACGACATTGAGAATTCCGCCTTTTTTCCGCAGGAGAAGTCGAGCCGCAGCCTGTGAGCTTGATGTGCCACCAGTGTCAGAGGAACGACAAGAGTGGAGCTGTCCACTGCTCTAATTGTATGTCAAAGCGATTTTGCTTCGAGTGCATTGAAAGATGGTAATTTGCATATCCACCGAGTTGTAAGCTAAAACTAGTATTTTGCTCTGCAATTTCGTGTTTTTTCATGTATTGAAACTTGACACTTATTTGTTGATGGATTGTATTGGTTTCAATTTCAAATGATAAGGATGGGAAATCCATTAGTTATTAGTACCGTACCCCCAGTTGTAAACTTTGCATTTGTACCCGCCAGTTCTGAAATTGAACTCTGCATGTGTCATTCGTTGCGTTGGAGTACTGGTATCAAAACATAAGGGCTTTTCATTGGATTTTTACGTTGTGCAATATTGTTATAGGTACCCTGGCAAGACAAGGGAGGAAATTCGGAAGAAATGCCCATCTTGCTGCTGCAACTGCAAGGCCTGCTTGCGTGTGTTTCCTAAGAAAGTGGGTGGTCCTATTTCCCTTTTTGTGTACACACTGTTTCATCTCATCTCAATCTGCCTGCCAAGTTTCTAGTCTAGTCTAATCCAATCTCTCTCTCTCTCTCTCTGCCCTTCTGTGGTGTAATGGCTTTGCCTCTTCTGAGGCATATTCATAAGCAGCAGAGCTCTGAACTAGAGATTGAAGCCAAGATACGAGGTGACCTCTCTAAGGATATCTCTACCTTGTATAGGCTGTTCTCTTACAACTTTCTTGCCTAGGGCCCTGGGACTTTATTTATGCCTTTCTCTGTTGGCAGGTGTTGGGTTGAAAGAAGCCGACGTCTTGAGAACTAAACCGGACACTGAACACTCTGAACGCATATACTGGTACGTACGTCCAGGTCCCCCTCCCGCAGCTAAACCAACAAGTGCATTTCTTTTCGCATCTTGTGGTTGGTCTACCCTGCATCCCTGCCCTGTAATCCGTTAAAGCAGAATGCTGGATAAATCATTTGACTTCTTTTTGAGTCATGGCCGGATTCCCATATATTTATACGCACATAGTATAGTAATACCCATTCTCTTGGTTAATGTGCTGTTTAATGTTTCTTTCCTTACGATATGCGTAATGCAGGCCCGTATATCCTGCACATTATTTATGCTGCCGTATCCTTGAATTATGCTTTAATTTACAATCTCATCACCGCTGTTAAAGCCTGCACGTTTTCTTGTATGGCAGCAACAATTGCCATACATCTATTGTCAATTTCCACAGAAGCTGCCCCAACCCATGCTGTTACAATCTGCCTCACGTGTTGCCAAGAGCTACGGGAAGGTTGCCAACCTGGAGGTTCCGGAGCGGCAACATCTCACCAGCACTCCGTAAAAGGAGAGCTCGTAAACAAGGGGCCAACAGAGAGGACTGTGCTAATGTGAAAAGGAAAAGAGATGGCTGGGAGAGCCAGATTACCCCTCCTTCTCCCGTTTGGGGAGCTAATCCAGAGGGCAGCATTCCATGTCCTCCAAAGGAATGTGGAGGCTGTGGCAAGGGAAAGCTGGAATTGAGGCGCAAATATAAAAGATAACCGGGTAACCAATCTGTTAAAAGATGCGTTGAGCATTTTCAGAGGCACTGGGTTAACGGCGAGCCTGTGATAGTCAGAAATGTTCTGAACAGCACTTCTGGTCTTAGCTGGGAACCTACGGTTATGTGGCGGGCTTACAGAGAAAGCGGTGACAATGTTAAGGTTTAAAGAGGAGAGACTCTGTGAAGACCATAGACTGCTTGGATTGTTGCGACGTCAGTTATATAAAACTAACCACACTACTCATAGATAGTGACTAGAGTTTTCATACATCGCTATGAGAATCTATATACCTTCTTTTTTTTTTTTTTTTGGCACTCCTACACTAGAAAATGTGCTGGCGCTTCGATGCGGAGACTGAATGTATTAGTCGGAACATGCATAAATAGTTACTACACAAAGTAACTAAAATAACGGTACAATACCTAAGAACCAATGAAGTGATACTTTGCTTGCTATATATGGATATGCATGCTGTAAGAAACAATTAATTTGCAGATTGTATTTTGCCATCCCACCATATGCCATCCCACTATACTCATAGTTTCAAGTAATCAGCCCACTCCATGCGTGAAAAACACAGAAAAACAATAAAACAGAAAAGTAGAAGACACAATACTTGAGCATCTGGCAAGAATAGCAAGCTTGTGAAAAAATTGTTAAATCTCTTACAAATTCAATTGCCAAACATTATACTATAACCAAGACAAAGATAAAGCATATAGTTTGTTTACAAATCAAAACGAAGCGCTGCCATAATGTGCGACTGAAAAAATGCTTCTTAATGCAGTTTTGCAAGAAATGAATGCAGTTCGAAAACAACCTAGAAAACACCCCATAAATCTTTACCGCTCCAATCTTACTAAATAGAAAGCATAAATGGACAATCGAGAACTTCATCAAATAAACAACAATAAAATCTAATGTAATCTGTCAAAAACCAAAATAAAAAAATAAAATGAAAGCGATAATTTGAAGGCACCGTAATGCCTTCGCCATAGTACACTTGCAGCATGTAATTGATGCATATGTTGTTCAATGAAATCATTCACTAATAACCTGTCAAGTTTTGGTATGAAGAAAGCAGAAAACGAACACTACGTAAGATCATAGCATTAAGTTTGGAAATATATGTACACGCGTATGTATTTATGAATGTATGTATCAGATGGGTTGTCCAGCGCAAGCAAAGGCAATGCCACCACAGGTTGCAGATACAAAAACGACCCCCAAATCTGATATTAATCTACAATATGCAACCAGTAGATGAGTTCAAATCAGCATTTCTTTTTAAGAGAAGACCAATGAACTTAACAAAACTGTAATGAGTCTGTAAGTTTACCTCAAATTTAGTTGCAGCACTGGATATTTTGATTTAAAATTTGATATCATGAAGACATTGTCCTAAAAATATTAAAAAACAAAGTTACATTTACAAACATTAAAATAATATTTTCCATGAAGCAATCTTACCTTGCGATCAATCAGTGTTGGTGTATCCTCTCCTCTATTATCATTATCCAGTAGTTGAAACGACCTATTTATACTAAAACAGAGTTAGTGAGATGAGGAAATAATGGCTAGATTCAAATGACAAAAGAATATATGAAAAACTGTACTGAATTTAAGTTAAAAGCATGTACTTTTCTTCTTTCGCATTTGAAAGAATAATATATCGCATTTGAGACCGAACCAAGTATGCATCAAAACATTAGATTGCACTATATTTGCGCTAGCAACCCACGAATTAAGATAAGAAATGGTTCAATGTAAAGGTTTCAAATTCCTTGAATAAAACCAAATCAGATCTTAAGAAATGGTTGAATGCTAGATAAATTTGCATAGTATTCACCTTCTGGCCAGCAACGCTGTTATTGAAACTTCCAGGATCAGTATAGTAGCTGCAAGTTTAAGCAAGCAAGGGAAACAATAAATTTAATTCAAGACTAAAAACATGAATTAAAAAAGGCTAACAATAACAACTGCATTTAACAATTTAAGCATGATCTGATGGATTTTAAAGAACGAATTTTCTCCACAACCAACTTTTCTTAACAAATTTCTCATGTTTTCCTGTCATGCAAACACAAAATCCGAAGATCCTTGAAATTTATTCTCTTTTCGTTTCGGGGCGAACTAAAACCCTAATTTGGACCAAAATGCATGGAAAGAGGAACCACCTTCGTTCTGATCATTCTCTTTGAACTCGTTCGATTATGTTAAACTACATAAAGGGAGAGGGAAAATATAGTACTATCCACTAACCCAACAAAAAGGCAAAGAAAAACCACCTCTAGATGACTGCCATTGATTCAATGCAAAGAGAGCTCGAGCTGCTTCATATTGTTCTGAAATTAGAGAGCGGGTGTGAAAAATCATTTGAGGACAGAGGGCTTAATGCCGGAGTGAGACTCAGCGCGTCTCTTCTCTGCATATAAAAGATGCCGCACAATTATGCAACTGACTCCGTAGACTTATAAACATCACAATTATAAATTCTGAAACTGATATAAATTAAACACTATACACAATTATAAAAGATGCCGCACAATTATGCAACTGACTCCATAGACTCATAAACATCACAATTATAAAATTTGAAACTGATATAAATTGAGCAGACTATACACAAAGCATAAACAAATTCAGCATATGAACACCAAAACTTACCAAACTCATCTGCTTGCTTGAAGCTGCTTTTAGTCATTTTTCTACAATCTACTGCATAAAAAGGACCACACTATAATGGCAAACTATATATATAATTTGCAATAATACCCAAAAAATTAAATTAAATTAAAAATTGAGTGGAAGCCAAAAGACCAAAGTGTAAAATTCAAGAAAACATCCAAACCCCAGAGAAAAAAAAAAACAAATTCCTTCAGAAAAATCAAAGAAATTCAATCAGGTAATCAATCAATTAAGTACCTAATTCCTTGGATGCCTTGAATAAACATAACACTCCCAAGATAAATAACTAACTGTCCAATATTATATTTTTCCTGTTTCTTTCTTCTTATTCTCGGGAAAGAAACAAACCCAAAAACAAATAATTGAAGAAAACATACAGAAAAATTGGGGCGGAGTGACATACAATCTGCTGAGTTCTTCTTCTCTCAACATTATGTTTTCTTTAACGTTATGGCTTGTAAAAGATACAGAAAAAAAGAGCAACTTTATGTTTTTGGCCCTTTATTTTAGACAAAAGAAAAAATAGTTGTTAGTCTTGGTACTTTAAAACAGATAACAAAGAGAAAGCATTTGCCACTCTATGTAGAAAAGCCTGACGCATCCTTTCCACCGCTTTCTGATAACAAACCTAATATATGTGATACAGAGAAAACAATGGAAAGGAAAAGTATCGAAGAGAGAGAACAAACTTAGAGAGAGAAAGAGGAGGGAAATTTTCTGTTTTTCATTACTTTCCAACTGTAACCCACATGACTTATAAATACATCACACATATAACTAACTCTAAAGTCCTCCAATACAATTGTTACACGTGTATATACTCTAACATTCCCCCTCAAGCTTATGCGAGGAACAACCAAGCATAAGATTGTTACAATGAGTACTAAACAAAGGCAAACACAACCCCTTGGTGAAGATATCAGCATGCTGTTCAGCAGAAGAAACAAACTGAAGCAAAATGGATCCTTGCTGAACACGTTCACGCACGAAATGACAGTCGATCTCTATATGTTTAGCTTTGGAATGTAGTACTGGATTTGTGGCCAAGGCCATGGCAGATATGTTGTCACAGTGAAGAAGAGGAATGTCAGTACAAGGAAGGTGTAAATCCTGAAGCAACTGTTGTAACCAAACCACCTCTGCAGTTGTGGTAGCCATAGCTCGGTATTCAGCTTCTGTGGAAGATCTACTAACTGTATGTTGTTTCTTAGAACTCCAGGATATAGGATTACACCCCAGAAACACGACGAAACCTGTGGTCGATCGCCTGTCATTAGGATCCCCAGCCCAATCAGCATCAGTGTAGGCTTTAATATCCAAATTACCAGATTTAAAACATAAACCGAGAGTCATAGAACCTCTCAAAATACGTTTGACAGCAATAAAATGGCTGTCTAGAGGTGAGTGCATGAACTGGCAGACCTGATTTACTGAATAAGCAATATCCGGTCGTGTAAATGTCAAATACTGAAGAGCCCCAACAATACTCCTATAAAGACCTGGATCGTGAAACACAGGACTACCATGTTTGAGTAATTTCTGATTGGGATGGCAAGGTGTAGTGCAAGGTTTGCTATCCATCATGTTGGTCTTACTGAGTAAATCAGAAATATACCTGGACTGATGCACAAGTAAGCCTTGAGGCTGATAGTCGATTTGAAGACCAAGGAAATAATGAAGTAGTCCCAAATCCTTCATTTCAAACTCATTGGTTAACTGATTAATCACATATTGAACCTGAATGTCACTATCACCACTGAGTATTATATCATCAACGTACAGTAATAATACAACAACAGATTGCCCATCATGCTTCACATATAGAGAAGGATCAGCATAGGAGGGTTTGAAACCCAAGGTAAGAAGGAACCTGGTAAAACGATCATTCCAAGCTCGAGGGGCCTGTTTGAGGCCATAGAGAGATCGTTCCAGTTTGCACACAAACTCAGGGTGATCAGGATCAATGAAGCCTTGGGGCTGACACATATACACCTCCTCATCAAGAAAACCATGCAGAAAGGCATTTTTGACATCAAGCTGTTTTAATTTCCACCCTTTTGTGGCAGCTAAAGATAACATGAGTCTCACTGTGGTGGGCTTGACCACAGGACTAAAGGTTTCGTAGTAATCAAGACCTGCTGCTTGTGAAAAACCTTTGGCCACCAACCTGGCCTTGTATCGAGCAACTGTGCCATCAGGATTATGTTTGACCTTATAGATCCATTTACAACCAACCAAATTTTTATTAGGGGGAAGGGGAACCAACCGCCATGTTTTCTGCTTGACTAAAGCTGCCATTTCCTCTTCCATAGCATTCTGCCACTCAACAGACTTGGCAGCAACCGTGTAAGATAGGGGTTCTTTGATCAGAGAAGACTGAACCTGAGCAAGAAGCACCTTTTTCTTGAAAATACCAGACTTGGATCTGGTTTGCATTGGGTGTGTATTAATCTGAGCAGCAGAAACATGTTGCAGGTCCGGGACTTGGGAAACTGTGACATCAGGATGAATGTCGACATCAGGATGAACTTCAGATTGTGCGACTGACTGTGGAGTCGTGTCCACAGAGGTAGACCGTTGTGGAGGGACAAGATCACCATTTGTTGAAGAAGAGGACTGAGTAACTATATTTTGTCCAGTGAAATTAGGAATAGAAGGCGAAACCGGAATATGAGAAAAAAAATTGGGAAAAATGGAGGGATGGTGAAAAAGATTGGGGTGAGGAACCTGATACGGTGACACTGATGATGATGGTGAATGTGACATAGGTGTGCTAGGTAACGGAATTAATACACTAGGAAAAGTGTCCTCATCAAAGACAACATGCCTAGAAACAATAAGCTTGTGATCTCTGATATTATAACAAATATACCCTTTATAGTGAGCTGCATAACCAAGGAATATACACTGTGTGGTTTTTGGATCCAGCTTATTGTGTCTATAGGGTTTCAAAGTAGGATAACAAGCACACCCAAATACTTTTAAATGATCAAGTCGAGGAGGAGAATGATATAACACTTCAAAAGGGGACTGCATTTGTAAAACAGAAGTAGGCATGCGATTAATAAGATAAATGGCTGTGGCACAAGCATGAAACCAAAATTGTGAAGGAAGGGATGCTTGTTGAAGTAAGGTGAGTGCAGTCTCCACTATATGTCTATGTTTCCTCTCAACCAACCCATTTTGTGCAGGAGTATAAGGACAAGACATTTGATGCAAAATACCCTTGGTTTTGAGAAATTGTTGAAAAACAGACCCAAGAAACTCTCCACCCCCATCACTTTGCAGCACTTTGATATTAACAGAAAAGAAATTTTGAATAAAGGCATGAAACTGAATAAAGATGTCACAAACTGCAGCTTTATTCATCATGGGAAAAATCCATGTATACCGTGTACATTCATCTATAAAAGACACATAGTATCGATGACCTTCTATAGACATGACAGGGGCAGGTCCCCACACATCAGTGTGAATGACTTCAAAGGGTACAGTAGATTTGGCTGCTAGTGAAGGAAATGGCAAGTTGGTAAACTTGCCTTGCAAGCAAGGGATACATGTTTGGGGTATGGAATTACAAGGAAAAGAAATAGCTGACTTACGAAGAGCTAATTGAACTACAGAGTTGGTTGGATGCCCCAATCGGCAATGCCACAGAGAAGCATTCACTTTCTGTCCAAGATAAGCTGCAGGCTTTAAGTATGGTTGTTTGAACAAAGGAAGGGGGTAAACAGCATTGTTACTCAGTCCTTGGTAGAGTACCTTGTTGGTGACCTTGTCCTGTATACACACAGAAAACTCATCAACAATGCATCGACAATTATTATCTTTGCATAACTGATACATAGAAAGTAAATGTTGAGATAACTGTGGGACATATAACACTTTGTTAAGCTGAAGCATATTAGAATGAGTGGGAAGACAAGACTGTCCAATGTGAGATATGAATAAACCTTCACCATTAGCTCCAGTAACAGATTCATTGGATGGATATGGAGTAGCAGCTTGCAGGTTCGAAATATCAGAGGTCATATGATTGGTAGCCCCCGAGTCAAGCAACCAGAATTCTTGCTGTGGAACAGAAGGTAATGGGGTAGTCCGAGCAGCAAAAGCCACTGGAGATGATGCTTGGTGAGCCACAGAAGGATTAGAAATATAGTGTGGAGGCAGATGCTGAACTGGTAAACCAAGAGCCTGAAACTGTGATGAGTACACAGGAGGCTGAGACACAGATATGGATGCATTAGAATTGCCCCTATCAAAGCATGTTGCTGCAGTGTGACCAACTCGATTACAAATTTGACAACCACGTTGAAAGCAATGAAGGGCAGAGTGACCCTTTTTATCACAAATCTGACAAAGAAGCATAGGATTATAAGGTGGCACATATGACATTGGAGTGTTGAAGTTCTGAAAAGGAGGCTGAGACTGAGACTGAGGCCCTTGAAATCCAGAATGAAACTTCTTTCCCTTGCCTTTATTCTTGAAATTATTCCCCCTGAAATTGTTGTATGTACCAGAACCTGTTTGAGAGACAAAGGCATATGGTCCTGAAAAAGGTAACTGCTGAAACTGTGAGTACTGAGGTGGTTGACTCAGTTGTGGAGGAGAAAACATTTGAGCAAAATGAGACATCTGAACGCCGGGCACCATTTGAGGATCTGGAGGAAACTGCTGAACTCGTTGGACCATTTGAGGACCTGGAGGAAACTGACCTGAGGAGGAACTATTAGGAAAGTTATCAGAAGAAGATGTTACACCAGATGAACCTCCTACTTCATACATAGAACCGGAACCATGAGCATACATGGCAGTCATCAGAGGCTGTTTAAAACCTTCCTCAAGTGTTGCTTCTTCAGCCTTTAACTGAGATCGGAGCTCTCGCAAAGAGACTAGATTTTCTCGTCCTCTAATAACAGCCTTAATAGTATTATATTCAGTTGGTAAACCTCAAAGAGCAACAATCACAATGTCTTCATCAGAAATGACTACACCCACAGCAGCTAGCTGATCCCTGCAATCTTTGATCCTTTGAAGATAAAAATCAACAGATTCTGCCCCTTTCTTAATGTTCTGCAAATCAATTTTCATCTGCACAATGTTGGTTCTAGTCCTACTAGAGAACCTCTCCTTCAAATTTTCCCACATCTCCTTGGAACTTTGACACCCAATCACACAAGATAACGCAGCAGTAGACAAGGTTGCAGTGATAAGGGTCATTAATGCTTTGTCATGAATTTTCCAGACTTTGAACGCATCAGTGACAGAAGAAGTGTCCACCACATTGCCATCAACAGTTTCAATGATATTGTGTTTGGCAGGACAAGGTATAGAATCATCAAGAAAGCCCATAATACCATTGCCCTCTAAAAGTAACTCAAGTTGGAAGTTCCAGGTAACATAGTTAGCATCATCTAATTTTACTGTCACAGTATTACCAACACTAGGTATCAATGAAGATATAGGTGATTGAGTGAGCGCTAATTGAGCAGCAGTCACCATCTCGAAGAAATCAACAAAGCTTAACAAGCAACAACCAGCAACAATCCACAAGCAAACAACAGACACACCAACAATCGGCGCAAGAAATCAACAACCGACAGGTATCAACGACTGAGCAACACGGCAAATCACAGCCAGATCTACGAAAAAATACGAACACGAAGAAGCAATAGAGCATAGAACTAGACAAATACCGGCAATCACCACGACGAGCGGCCACGGTACTCAGAAATCCCCAAAAAAAAAACTAGGGTTTGAGGAACCAACGAGCGGCAACCAGAGAACTCCGACGACGACACCGATCTACAACCAGAAAACTCCGACGACGATCAAACAACAGAACTCCACCGATCACCAAAGGAAAGCGGAAGCACCGGTCACCAAGATCGTCAGACGACGGCGTGAGCCATTGTCGGCGATGATACCATGATAACAAACCTAATATATGTGATACAGAGAAAACAATGGAAAGGAAAAGTATCGAAGAGAGAGAACAAACTTAGAGAGAGAGAGAGGAGGGAAATTTTCTGTTTTTCATTACTTTCCAACTGTAACCCACATGACTTATAAATACATCACACATATAACTAACTCTAAAGTCCTCCAATACAATTGTTACACGTGTATATACTCTAACACTTTCCTATTCGCGATGACCAACACGTGTAGACCATTGACACTTTATTCTTCTTATGACATAATATCACTCACTATGTTTCTTATAATATACTGTGTTGTGCTTTTTTTATTTTTGTATTTTTTTATTTTGTATAGAAACAGAACCACCGGAGGGTACTGTGAAATCCGAAATTTGTCACAATACTGGGGATTATTGTGGCGATTTGTGGCGAGTACCACGACTTTCCTGATCCCTGCCCCTACTTCCGTGGGATCACTCCTGGTAAATACCTCTACCTGGTTTTCAACTAGTTTGTTGCTACTGTCGTAAACCCATGTGCTACTTGATCGGCCGTTATGTCAAAGAATTTCAGGGTATGGAGCCTCATGGGAAGCCATGTGTCGGGAGAGAAATGTTGGTTTTGCAAGGATACTTGCCACATGCATTGTTTGTGCCCGGAAAGAGTCAAGGAGATTCTACCTGCCCTAGAAGGTGACCAGTACGAGCTGCCAAAGCTACGACCTGTAGCATCTACCGATGTTCTTGTGACCTATCTTACTCCAAAGGCAATTAAGAATTCTTACACAATACCATCACCATGCTTTGTGGTTCTGTTTCCCAGGATCCATAATAACATCGTGTTAACCCTATGGTCATCGTGCTGTATTGCCCACGTAACACTCTTACGTAGAGCAGATGGTCACTATAGAGGCAATACGGTGGACAGGGGAACGAGATTCAGCGAAGGAGTTGTTCCTATTTATTTTTACTGTTTAATTATGCGGATGTTTATTAAACTGCTCTTGCTAAAGGTTTACTACTACATATATTTTTGGGTATAAAGGATATAGGTTTTCAACATGTAAATCTAGCTCATTTGCAACAATTGATGTGTACCCAGGTTATTAAATATGATCTCTTCAGACATTTTGGTAGGCTTGGTGCTAATGGCATGCAAACTGTCGATGTCGACAAGATTGAAGGTAAACATTATGGGTATCTGGAATTTCGCAACCTAGAATATGCTTCTTTGGCTATACAGAAGGCAAACGTTACTACTACTACTCTAGACGGCCAGAGAATCAAGTTACATGTACAGTCTTGTTGGAGATTATAATTAAAAGCAATTAACATTTTTTTTATTTACACATTTTATAATTTAAATATAAAAATTAATACTGTTCATTCTATTCTTTGCTGCAGTGTCACATTGTTAAACTGCCTCATGTTTCCGTGAACTGGGATGCATTCAAGGGGTACACATTCAATAAAAAAGTCTAGTACGTAAGCTAATTTCCTCGTAGTGTAGTTTGTAATCTATTAGACAGTTATATCTATCTATTTATTTTCCTATTAGTACTCACGGCAAGAGAGCCGGACAGACTTGCTTTTAAGGATTTTTTATTTTGCGAATGATGGTAAACCTAAGCTTTGTGTTTAAAATTATTTGGGTTAGATTGTTGTAGTATGTATCTGCACATCATATCGGCCGTTCCTGGACCCTCTTACCCTCTTTTAACTATAACTAGGACGGGACTGGCAGAGGGAGAAAATGATTGATTTGGGCTTCATTTTGTGGTTTGCAAGTTTACATGCTACTTTTACATTGAGTTGGTATGGAAGTAGTTTGACACCCCCTCCTTCCATGGTTAAAATCCCAAAGAAATTTTAGCCATTTAGGAATGTGAATTATATATGTTAACTTTGGGATCCTAATTTATGATGTACATTGAGCATGGTGACATAGTTGAAGGCTAATTAACATTATTACCTAATAAGATAAGGTTTATCTATTTTCCAGAATATTTGTTTCCTCTCAAAGTAGTCTACCCTTTTCTTGTGACATTAGCAGTCTACCCCGCTTGCCCACAGGGTTTGGTTTTATCTATATCTTGGGGATCTAACAATCAAACAATATTTTCCAGAAGTACAATAGAATTTGAACTCCAAGCTCTTGATACTACATGCATAGAGGCTGAATGGACCAAGAATTTTTTGCTTGATATCAATGTTTTAAAAGGCGAAGGCGCGTGAGCGAGGCGTTTCATGGATAGCCTCGCTCAGGTGAAAGCCTTGAGGTGTGAGGTGAAGCTTCACAATACCTAAATTTTTTAAAGGTAATTAGCCAAAGATCAATAAAAACTTTATTATTTAGCCATATGTCAGTGACATATTTTTGTTATGGACTTAATCAATGATATATTTTTATTAATTAGGTATAAGTCAATGATAAATGCTACATGGGCTTTAAGACATTATCAAAAAAATTGTGATTACATGCTGCTTGACCTTTCTCCTCCATCCCATGGCCAACTGCTAACCAGATCTGTGAAATATATAGTCAAACTGTCCACGTGCATTCCATCTTTCCCCGCCAGGACACCACGTCGATCTCTCTTTGCCTTCTTCCACTCCCAATCCAACAACTTGTTCTCAGTGGGACTCATCAACGACGCCACACCGCCGCAACCAACTGCAGGAGAAATAAAATCGAAATCAGACCCAAAAAACTCTGATTTCAATACACACGCCTTGTTGGTGCCATCTTTCACTGCCAAGGCCTTCTTGTTAAGCCCAAAACAGGTAAAGCTGTGATGAGGATCTACGGGGGATGAATTTTTTGGGTTTTGATGTTTTCTTCTTTTGGGCTTGAAATCGTTTTGCATTTTGATTAATTTGATGGGTTCTATCTCCATTTTTTTATATGATATGAAATGTATCCTTTTTTTAAAGAACTAATTTTATGGGTCGAGAGAAGCTTCATGAAAAAAATGATAACGTTAAGAAGAAAAGAACCAGGAAACGGACATTGCAATGCAGTGTCTGAATAAAAATGTAAAATAGAACCAGAAAATGGACACTGCATTGCAATGTCTAAATCAAAAAAAAAAAAAAATATATATATATATATATATATATATATAATATATATAAAAAAAAAAAAAAAAAAGGAAACAGACACTACATTGTAGTTTCTTAATCAAAATGTAAAAAAAAGAAAAATAGAACTGGGAAACGGACACTACATTGCAATGTCTGAATCCAAATGTAAAAATAAATAGTCGTGCGAATAATGGACACTGCAATGCAGCGTCTGAATCCAAGTGATGAAAAAATGGAACCAGGAAATAGAAATTGCAATGCAGCATCCGAATCCAAGTGTAAAAAAATATGAGAAAAGAAGGACGCCTCAATAGAGCCTCGGCCGCCTAGGCACGCCCTACGAAGCCTAGGCGAGTATGTCGCCAACTCCCACAAAACAGAGGTTAAAATGTTGAAGCTTTACCTTCAAGGCACGCCTCGAAGCAAATTTTTTAAAACACTGCTTGATATCCCATTAGCGAGCAAGCCTATACCTGCCACATACATACATTGTAATCATAAGGCCGTGGTAGACTTAGTGAGGCAAAGTTACATCTTTGGACTATGTGAAGTCAAAAAAGAATATTGCTGATCAATTGACCAAAGGTCTATCTAGGAATGGAGTCCTAGATTTTTCGAGGAAGATGGGCTTAAACCTAGAAGGAAGTCATCTACGAAGGAAACCCAACCTTTGTGATTGGAGATCCTATGAAGAGCGTTCATTGGGTAAAAACAATCCATAGTGTGTGACTTATATTCCAGCACTCTAAAATATGAGATTTGAAATAAAATCCTATGCTCATCCCTATGATATTTGTGCTAATGATGTGTGATGTTAAGGAATGAGATTGTCCTGAATGAGTTCCAAGGCGAGCAATCTCTTGCAGCGTACAAGTCACATGTACTTTTGGAGGACTCACCTAAGTGAGAGTAGTCGTAAGGCCGTGATTGTCAAAATTGGATTGTTCTCTAATAACACTCATGAGATCAAGATTAAGCGCATTGGAATACCCTGAAAATTTAAATATATGGAATAGAATATTCATAATTATGAATATGTGGAGAAAATTGAAAATAAATCGATTTATGGTTATGAAAATGAAAATTTAGGAATTTTAAAATTTTGATAATTTACGTATTGGTATTATTGAGATTTTATATTATTTTTCGAGAATTTATTTGAATTGAGTTTTAAATTAAACTAGTTACGAAGTTTAAAGTTTGGAAATTAATTATCTAAAATCCATAGACCCTTCAAGGTCACAATTTATATGTTTGAATAGAGCTCGATCTCACGAACGCATAAGTGTAAACCGTTTGTGAAACAGAGTTCTAACGAAGAAGTTATTAACGTTGAAAGTCAGGGATATTTTTGTAATTTTAACATTCATCTAGAAGGCTCCAGATTTTATGGAGCAATGGATGTGCCACGTGTGTGGTTGTAATGGAAAGGAAATGAGAGAAAACGAGGGGGTGGACGAATCAGAAGGAGGGGAGAAGGTTCCTTCATTTCGACCCGCCAACCTGACCTGCTTTCATTTTCCCCTTCCAACGACTTTTCGTCGATTTTTTTGGCAAATCATGGCAAACCACCACCTAGGAAACCTTCCCCGATCCTTTATCTTCCATTTGCACCTTAAATCGAAGCAACTGGGCCTAGTTTAACGAGAATGGAGCCTGCCGGTGTAAATGGGTGCACGACGGCGATTCGCCGTATGTGGGAAACACCACCGTCGACTACCACCATCATTCAAATCCTCTTGAGACCAGGAACAAAGCCCAACCAAGGTTGGGGGCGTCGGAGCATCCATGGAGCCGAATTGACAATTGCCCAAATTGAGGGTTTTTGACGGTTCGAGGGGTTTTCCGGCCACTTCCCGACCGAACTAGGGTTCAGCCCATGTATGAAAAAGTTCCTCTCTTTGAGTTGTACATTGCTACAAAATTTGGTAATTTTTGGAAATAGTTAAATTTTCTGGCGAGTCAGGATGACTGAGTGCCACCCAAGGCGGCATGTGCGGCGGTGCGTGGCCAGTGGGCCGATGCTGCCATTTTGTGCAAATTTTGATATTCTAAATATGAATTTGGTATCCAATTGATGTGTTTCAATTATTAAACCCAATGTTGGTTATTTTGGTTACTGAAATGTCTTTGAAGAATGTATATTCTACAGACATTGTCCCACTTTGGTGACGTCTGTCACCAAAGTGGGGTGACAAACGTCAAAGAGCTCTTAGTCCAACTTGCCACTTATCACATATAGAGAAAAAAATTAGGACAAAATTGCCCCTGAACCAATTATCTAACCCCAGTTAGACTACCTACGTACCCTTGATGCGGGATCAAGCATGTCGTAGTTCATCTTTCATTGCTTGATGTACATAAGTATCTGGTGCATTATTTGTAGTTTTTAGATTTTGATCAAAGTCCCTATCATTAATATATTAATGAATTACATGTAAGTTACATAATTTTTATAATAAAAATTAGTAATTGATTTAGAATTTTAATACTCATACCCTTATATTAGAAACTCCTCCCATAAGTCCCTATCACCAAAAAAATGTCTTTCCCATGCGCTGTGCAGAAAGGCTAGTAAAATTAGTATCCAGTCTGAGTCACTTCATGTGCTTTTGAAACTGAAAAACATTTTCACCAAAAGTAGTTCTGTAAGCATCTGAATCAAAATGATCATCACTTTCACTTGGCTCGTCATAAATGGAGGTGTGCAACATAAGTGATAGTCACCAACCTAGTGGATCCAATCAAATGAAGGTTTGACTAGAGAGTAAGTTGTATCATCGAGGGGAATGGGTTAAAAGCCTACGTCTTAAGAATCATCATAATGGCAACCCAACCTAGCTGACTGGAGATCCCAAGATCTAGGTTCAAGGGGACAACAAAATTGTGGATGTTTCAATGGGAGCACTGCGGACATAATCTCCTACCCATAACGTGTTTATGCAATTGACATTCTATGCTTAGTTAAATAATGTAGCACTTGATGTCAATGAGCAAAATTTTTTGTATTGAGTTTCTGAATACAAATTGCAAATTAAGAAGAGTTATGGGTAAAGGTTGTTTGACTAACAACCTCAACATGCTTATAACTACTTATGAATTTACTTAACATGATTGTGACTAACAACATTTACTACTTATGAATTTGATGCTAGGACATAAGGGAGCTTCACCTAATCGTTGCGGGTATTGACTAATTTTAGTTTCTCTACTTGTTTTATGGACTGAGAATCTACTAACTTATGAAGGTGATAGTCGTTGAATCAGATTCTTCAATGCTCAAAGAAATGCTGAAGGGTTGCAAGGTGATTGATGCTAACTTAGACGGCCTCATTCATGATATTCAACAATTAGCTAGACAATTGGAGTCGGTTGTGTTCATGTTTGCTCCTCGACAACACAATAGAGCGGCTCCTTAGATGTTACTAAACTGATCAGTAACCATTCAATGTGTCATATTCCTTCATAAATAAGTTATAACCCCTCGCCGTAAAACCTGTATACTTCCCAGAAAATAGAATATACATATATATAAGTCATGCTTAGAAATATGCCATGCTAAATGCCTCGAAGTAAAATGCAAGTGCTCAGGAATATCAAATCAATGCCATGTAATCTGTCAGCCGGAGTCATATATAAAACAAATAGAATATACATATATAGGGACCGTTCCCATATTTGGAATGATATACATATATCAAATACTCAAACACCAGCTAAGTAGCAAATGGTCAGAGGGCAACCCTCCACCATAAGTACATCCAATTGGAGCGAGGAACCAAACCAAAATACTGGGGCCCAACAGCATCCTCTCCGGATCTTTTGGTGAGGATTATGGAGATTCGTAAATTGTATCTGATCGTATATCGTGTGATCCTAAACCCTAAACCCTAAACCCTAAACCCTAAACAAGGCACACATACATATTTATGGTAATATATATGTGTTTGAACCCCAATATCAGATCTGCAATACGAAATACACAAGGGCATTACAAAGGTTTTTTTTTTTTTTTTGGTTGAAAGAACGATTCATAGATCTTAGGGGCCCAACAGCATCCTCTCCAGATCTTTTGGTGAAGAT
This sequence comes from Pyrus communis, assembly GCF_963583255.1. Taxonomy (NCBI): domain Eukaryota; kingdom Viridiplantae; phylum Streptophyta; class Magnoliopsida; order Rosales; family Rosaceae; genus Pyrus; species Pyrus communis. The sequence goes on along the minus strand of NC_084809.1, from coordinate 10,915,875 downwards.
TATGGAGATTCGTAAATTGTATCTGATCGTATATTGTGTGATCAGTTTTTAATGGACACTCTCCCAATCAGATAAAAGAGGTGAAGTTTGTGTGCGTCCCAAATAACATTTGGGTGTTATTTGATTAACTATCACATATAGAGAACTAGGGATCCAAAATTTGCACAATTTGAAGTACGAATCTCCATACTGCCAAAATCCTATATATGTATGCGAATATGGGGAGTAAATAGTATCTCAGGGTTTAGGGTTTAGGGTTTAGTTTTTAATCAAAGAACACCCATATTTGGCACGCACACAAACTTCACCTCTTTTATCTGATTGGGAGAGTGTCCATTAAAAACTTGAGATGAACTACGACAATTTTCTTTAAAAACTATCACATATAGAGAACTAGGGATCCAAAATTTGCACAGTTTGAAGTACGAATCTCCATACTGCCAAAAGCCTATATATGTATGCGAATAGTGGTAGGCCAAAAATGTAATCTTTGGCCAGTGCGTGGGGGCGCGTGTGATCAATAATATTGCTAACCATCTCATCCTATGTTAACCAAAACATCTCTATTACGAGATGTTTTGGTTAAAAAAAAAAGGAAGGACTGGATGCTTAAATTTTTTTTTTGTGGAAAATTGTTTGAGAAAGAAAGGTTAGTGTGATTAATAATATAAAGGGAAACCATGACATTTTTGGCCTACCACTAAATACAAATTCCAAAATAAAAAAAAATTCAGGTCGGGACGTTACAATTGTGATTGGTGTTATGGAATTTAAACCTTCATAAGCATCAAAGTTAGAACATTTAGGGTTCTAAGACATGGTTTGGTTTAGTTTGCATGAAAAACTTCAGGTTTTCCATAAGTGTACTATTTTATGAAAATTTTAGGTTGGCAAAAATATGGAATCATGTGGGTTTGTAGAAGGAATCCGTTTTACACACTTTTCCATCTGCAAAAGGTATCATTATTAAATACGAATATAAATATTCACATACATTAAGCAACTATTCCAGAATTTTCATACTCCATCTACAGGAGCCTATATTCGTAATTACAAACAAAGTTACTAAGTGAGCCGCTCTATTGTGTTGTCGAGGAGCAAACATGAACACAACCGACTCCAATTGTCTAGCTAATTGTTGAATATTATGAATGAGGCCGTCTAAGTTAGCATCAATCACCTTGCAACCCTTCAGCATTTCTATGAGCATTGAAGAATCTGATTCAACGACTATCACCTTCATAAGTTAGTAGATTCTTAGTCCATAAAACAAGTAGAGAAACTAAAATTAGTCAATACCCGCAAGAGAAGACTAATTTAAAATATCAAAAGCCTTAGATGTCAACTTTAACTCCCATACTTGCACCACGAAATTAACTTGTTTTGAACAAAAGTAATCTAATCAATACTGTCTGTTATACGTCATCCAAAAATAAAAGTAATTTGTTGAGGAGAAACGACGTGTGCGGCTATGGAGAAAGACGCCCTCTGAGACAATACAGCCCTATCGCTTTTGTTGAAAGACATTATGATAGGTTGAAGCTTAATTGCACTTAAATTAAGCTTAAAATTGCTCTTCAAGGCTCAACTTCCATACCCAAAAAAGAAAGAAAATTCACCTTCCCTGTTGCCCACCTTTATCTTTCTATAAAGTTGAACGACCTTTTCCACTAGGATAAAGCACTTGGGACTTTTCTAGATTTCTCTCTTCCAAAGCCAAAGATTTCTTATCTCCTTTCATTGCCTCTTTCCTCAAAGGGACAATGGCGTAAATCACGTGGTTTTATTAACAAATCTATTATCCCCACGCGATTAATTATGTACGAAACAGACAAAATAGACCGTTCTTAAGTTAAATATTCAAGTAATTATTCTCTCCGCCAATAATCTTAATGCAAGAGGTCACATCGTACTAGTTGGCTAGATTTAGATTGTCCCACTATAACCAATCACTTAAATATCCCCTTTAAGTATATTTCCCGTCAAATCGGATGGATGATAGATCACTATCCGCTTGCACAAAGCAAAGCTTGTGAAGCATATCCTCACCCTCTCCGATTATTTTAAGCTTAAGCTTATGGTGTATAAGTTGGATAAGCACTTTCTTTTGTTGACAGTCGGAATTTGAAAAGGTAATTAATTAAAATAAATTGAACCACTAATATTTAGCACCACAGGAAGTGATTAAGTGAAAATGCGGTAGACAATTTCAAATCATGAATGTTCTTTGGTCTTGGGTTCAAGGCACCACATTGGTAAAAATACCGGTGATTCCCTGATTGAAAGTTTTAGGAGGACGTGCGTTATTTGACTGTAGCCAGGATTGGGAGAAATGCATTTAGCCTTTCGAGCCCCATTGAGAATTAGTCCTCCACTTCGATAACTTAGACTTGAGCAAAGAAACAACTAATATTTAGCACTTAGAAAAAATAAAAAATAAAAAACAGTATTTAATGAAATTGTTCATTAAAATGTTCTTATAACGCTATATGTTGTCAAACATATTATGATCATGTTTATATGATCAGATTGGGATGAATTATATATGTTCATTTTGTTCAAATCTAATTGTTTCTTTTTTAAGAAGAGAGAAATTTGACCAAAATACATATTATTGAAAACAACGGTAAGTATTTTCTAATGGTTGGTTGATAATATCTATGTCTCATGTATATGAGAGATAAAATCTTCTACACTTAAAATGGGTGTGGCTTAGCTGTGACCCTAATCATTAACTGACATATATTAATAAACTTAACTTTTCTTAATTTCGTTGTTAGAAACTTAATATGTGTCAGCTTATAATTAGGGCCACAAAGAAGCCACACTCATTTTGAATGCAGAAGATTATTTAATCTTTGTATATGAGGGTTTTCTTTTGGTACGTTAATGTAGGGTACATGGAGTGCATATTTTCATTTTACAAATGATAGAATTGTTTATATTAAACTATGAGGAGCGAGGTCTTAACATGAGACTTTGAATGCAAAGACGAATATTCTTAACTAACTTAGCTACAAGCTACTTACATGAGAGTACATATTTGTTTTACGTAAATGTGTTAGCTGTGATTTTATCTAAAATCCAAATCATGTTTGTAACGAGTATATTAACATCCTCAACAAAATTATATATATTAGGCATTATCCATCATAAGAAAATTCATATATATTAATGCATTATCCATGAGGATTCATGACAATTTTTGAGGAAGTTGACTTTACAAATCATTTTTTGTTTCTTACGCATCTTTTTATTTTTTGATTATCAAATTAAATAAATCAAATAAAAACAACAGAAATGATTTAATACAAGAAAAAAAGTGTTTTATCGTTTCTATTCTTTGAACGCCCCTCTAAGTATGCAACTTTGTATGAGTTAGTAAACTTGTTGAATTATAACTTTTGAATTCATTATAAATTAATGGTACAATATAATATATACTTATAACAATTGTTATTGTGAAAAGATATTCTACTAATTAATTACGGAGATGATTTTTATGCAATGAATTCTATTATAATTTATGCCAGAACCAATTGTAAGGTACCAGATGACACTGATATTCAATAAAAATAAATAAAGAAGACAACACCGCGATATTGATGGCTCACCGGTCCTAGCAAGCTCAGTTGTCTTTTGACTTTGAGGTTGGATATTTGCTACTTATGGTCATGATCGAGCCTTATAGTCACCCCACTCTATATATAGGTTTTTCTGTGTGCTCTTCCCAATTTGCCGACCTCCCACTCATTTTTCTATTAAGAATACATAATATATTTCTTAGTGTTTGGACATGATATTTGTTTCCTTGAACTGACTCTTATATAGAAGAGTTTAACGAAAAATTTCTAGTACTACTTACTTTAATAAAAAAAATCATATTTTTACATTAAAAAGTTAATTATTGTACTATTACTTTACTCTTTATTTTGTCTTTATCGTTAAAACTCAAAGTTTTTAAATTTTTTTCATTGATTTTCATTTTTATTTAGGCTTTATGCGGTTGGGATATACATTTTGATGCAATAAGGACGGGCATTATAATTTATTATATTGTTACACAATTAATAACTATACAGAGAAATAATTATCATGCATTCAAAACTATAGTGATAAAAAATTATCGTCATACATGATATCCTTCACCTTCAGTGCGTTTTGGTTCCATTTTTGGAATGGCAATTACGCGCACCTTTCGATTTTGATATGTAAAAGGCCTACATATATCTTCTCCAACCATACATATTAATATAGGAAATTGTTATTGGCACTCCAAAAATCTCATTCTACATTTTAAAAATCTCAACAATCCTCTTTTGACCACCAAATCCTAAGGAATAGAATTCTCTCTCCTCCTATTCTCATCTCCTTCCCTCCCCTCCTTTTACATATTGTTTTTTTGTCTTATTATCTCTATAAAAAAAATCAATATAAATATTAACGTGACTAAACTGTAACCGTTCAAATAGAATGAAAGAAAAAGAGAAATTAGTAGGAGAAAGAATCCTCCTTCAATACCTTTTTATGAATTTTCAGGACAAGCAAGGTTTCAATATTTAGAGATGCTCAACTAGTTGATATTTGATAATATCTTGTTTCATTCCATAAATATCTTCATGGTATATTACTCGATCGATGGCGCCACATTGTTTGTCTTATCCCTCACCTTCTCTAGCATTTATATATCTTGCTGTAGACAACTAAATCCTTCACATTTCTTATAATTACAAAATCAAATTTGTTAGAAATTAAGGCATAAAACAACAAACAAAGAAACACAAGATATAACGACCTCCGAATTTGATTGGTGCTGCATGTGTAGTTAGAAAATAGAAATTAATTTGTAAATATATGGTACATGACACTTTTTTCCCTTCAAACCGAGTTAAATTTTCAAAATTTATCAAAGCCTGAATAAATACATCTTATCTTCCGTTGTACTTATTTATGTTTGCACTATTAATGAATGTCCATCAATAGCGTTACAAATTAATGTCATGGATACAACGTTAAATAGTAGGCATATTATGTTTTAAAAGTCTGTTATTGCGACCCTGATTTGGACAAATTTGTACTTATTGGGTTAGAACTCCAATGTCAAATATTGCGAGGGGTTAGAACTCAATCGATAAACGAATCAATAGAACTTGACAAGCATGAAAATACTAGACTCAGGGTTACATAACAAACCCATCTGAAAAACATGATTTCCCTCCAACTATATTTAAATCATTATGTCGCAACATGATACCGTAATTCACAACATATATCACTTCAAAGAACCAACGAAGCACAATACCATTCTCTAGCCACATTTATCAACAAGTCTAATCATAACAATAACCATGATATCCAACATAACAATCCCACATGACAATTAACCTTTCCACTTCATCCATCACGTAATTCATCACGTTTTCCACATAAAATCGCATTTCATAATGTGTAACATAGTTAAGAATTAACAAAGTACACATGATTCTCTAGAAATATTAATCAACTAAAATACTTATGATAACTACACTCATATCCAACGTCATTCCATAATCACATCAATCAATAATGTCAACCATCACATCATCAATAACACATACAACAAGTCGAAACGCAAGGCTAGAGCAATACAATTCAGTTGAAGACTACATCTTTGGAAAAAAGGGATTTTGGACCACCCAACGGACCAAGGCTCCAAAGGGAATTCCGGACCATCACCCAACGGAATCCAAACAGAACTCAGTTCCAAACCACCCAACCGAATTGAACGGAAGTCCAAGAAGCATAACAACGGCTCGAAGGAACAAGACATGATTCAAGTTACCCAATTCACGAAACTCAACGAAACGAAGCAATATTGAGCAAAATCCACATCACAATGGGTCATCAGTCATTTACTAGACCTCCCATCTCCCAAGCAATTCAATATGCGTTTCAATCACTTGTCACAACCATTTCCAATACACAAGTCAAATCACATTTCACTACATCTTTTAGTTAGGTTCACCAAGGAATCGATAAAGGCATCCTCTCATGTGATAAGTGCGAAGTGATAGTCACCAACCTAGTGGATCCAACAAACTATAAGTATACACAGCGTAAACTTTTAAATCATGATGCGTAGGTTTGGTATAGCTAGTACGAGAATTGCGTCTTGCTAATGGACAAAACGCCGGAGTGTAATTTGGTCAAATTTGTACTTATTTATGTTTGCACTTAATAATTATCTGTTATTACTTAGCAAAATTCAAAATTTTCATTTTACCATTTTAAAGAATAAAGTTGTTAAAAAAAATTAAAAATTAAAACAGTAGTCGGAACTCTGACAGGAGTCGGCGGCTCCCAACTACCTCCCTTTCCCCCGCCTCTTCCATCTCCCTTCTAGTCGTATGCATGGATCCACTTTTAAGGCTTAGAGTCTTGAACCAAAGTACACGCCTTTCACTATCACCGCAAACATTATCGTCATGGGATAAGTAGGGTCGTTTAATCTTGAATACCTATTTAAAGTACCATGTACCCTATTGGAATAGTAAAGAATATTGTGAGGTCTCAAGGACGATCGATGATGATGATGATATATGGTAGTTTTGATTTCACCTAACGTAATTAAGATGAAATCATAGATTGATCTTTGATCAAAATAGAGTAACATATATTGTACTGTACAAATGCAATGTAATTTATAAATTATAAGGGAGAAAAATGCAAGTTTATTGGCCTAGATTAGAATATTGTTTGTACAAAAAGAATGGTAGAGACAATAGATTATGTAACAAATTAAGTTGTTTAATGATTTATCATTATACGTGTTATTAGCATAGCAAATAAGGTTCAAAGTGAACTAAGAATATTATAATAAAACCAAATACGATAACAATATTCATCAAATGAAATTTGATGTCTCTAGCAGTTGCTTGGGTATTTGATTAACAACCCCTTGACATTTCGAGCCTTTGTTATATTAGACATTTCATCATGGGGTCCCAACCATTATATGATCGATCGATCTTGACCCATCCATGGCAACGGTTCCTATTGTGCTTGGTCCACGATTATATGGTGCCTTGATATTCTAATAAATGTGATTTTACCCTACAACATTGCATGTTGAAAATGACAATTCTATACAGTTAAATTAAGAGTCTTTTTTGTCTAGGCTCTCTTCTTGAATGTCCACTTCAAATTTACGAACGAATATTGCTAGGTTCTCCTGCGGAACGCTTGGATAGGTGAAGGGCATATTACCATTCACCTATCCAAGAAGATACGCTATCTTCTTCGTTTTTAGTAAGTTTATGTCAAAGAAAGTTTACAAACATTCTTACATTTCTTTGTAGCCTTTAGATTTTGTAACATCCAAGGGTTCCTATTTATTCATTAAATGACTTGGATACTTATGTGGATTTTAACTAATATTAAAAATAAAAATAAGATTGAAAAAAACATAAAATTTGGAAGAAAATTAAAATTAAAATTAATAGAATAAATAAAAAATAAATAAAATTACCAAAGTTTTGTTTGGTGCATTGATGTAGGCATTGAAGAGAATTCATATTGCAAATATAATCATGGTTTCAAAGTCTCCTCTAGCCAAAACAAAATTAGTTCCTCATGTTTACAAAACATTGGTTGAGGGGCAATTTACCATTCATGAAATCCTTAGTTTTCATGTCCGTAGTGCCAAGATTATATTTGCTTACACACAGTGGATCAAATAACACCCAAATCTAATACAAAGCTCCTTTACTTTGTTTGGATTTTTATCGAATTAATGGACCGCTAATACAAATATAACCAACCTCACTCTCGCTGATTTGGTATAACCAACGTGGTTTAGACATGTGATTGTACATGTCTAAACCCACAAAGCAATATCCGTTACTCTGACCAACTCTCTCCATAAGAAAAAGAATACTCAGCACAGTGGGACCCAATCTTGTTATCTTTCCAATGAGTTGTGGGCTAAATCGACAGACTTGTCGCATATACCTAGCCAACATCTGTCGAATATGGTTCTACTAAGAAACCCTTTAATCCAACAATCATATGATGACGAATATGTCTAATATAACAAAGGCTCGAAATTAGGGCATATGCTATATATACATAACACACAAATATAAAGGGGGATGGAATCGTGGCATGACTTTTTTTTTACACATTGTTTATACACATTTTTGTGGAGTCCACTTCTTAATGTATTTCAGCGATCCGAACCGTCTTATCTTTTACGCATTCTCTCAAAGATCATGTCTACCAAAAATCATCCAAATCCGAAATCATATGATTGTTGGATTAAAGGGTTTCTTAGTAGAACCATATTCGTCAATTTTCTTTCATTACAAGTGCTTTGTCAATACTTATGATTTTCATAGAACGTAATGATCTTTGATTGTATCTCTATTATGATGTCATGTAGGGAACATTTGAAGCATGTCTATAGACGTGGCAGATTACATCTTTGGACTGAGAATCTAAAAACTAATAAGGTTTTAAATTTGAACTTCGATGCAAATTTAACATCAAAGTGTCTAAACTTTAAAAAAAAGTTTGTAAAGGAGGGACCGTTCTCAGTCTTTCCCCATTTACAAACATAAGACTCCAATCACATTATGTCCAAAGTTACATCTTTGGACTATGTGAAGTCAAAAAAGAATATTGCTGATCAATTGACCAAAGGTCTATCTAGGAATGGAGTCCTAGATTTGTCGAGGAAGATGGGCTTAAACCTAGAAGGAAGTCATCTACGAAGGAAACCCAACCTTTGTGATTGGAGATCCTATGAAGAGGGTTCATTGGGTATAAACAATCCATATTGTGTGACTTATATTCCAGCACTCTAAAATATGAGATTTGAAATAAAATCCTATGCTCATCCCTATGATATTTGTGCTAATGATGTGTGATGTTAAGGAATGAGATTGTCCTGAATGAGTTCCAAGGCGAGCAATCTCTCGCAGCGTACAAGTCACATGTACTTTTGGAGGACTCACCTAAGTGAGAGTAGTCGTAAGGCCGTGATTATCAGAATTGGATTGTTCTCTAATAACACTCATGAGATCAAGATTAAGCGCATTGGAATACCCTGAAAATTTAAATATATGGAATAGAATATTCATAATTATGAATATGTGGAGAAAATCGAAAATAAATAAATTTATGGTTATGAAAATGAAAATTTAGGAATTTTAAAATTTTGATAATTTACGTATTGGTATTATTGAGATTTATATTATTTTTCGAGAGTTTATTTGAATTGAGTTTTAAATTAAACTAGTTACGAAGTTTAAAGTTTGGAAATTAATTATCTAAAATCCATAGACCCTTCAAGGTCACAATTTATATGTTTGAATAGAGCTCGATCTCATGAACGCATAAGTGTAAACCGTTTGTGAAACAGAGTTCTAACGAAGAAGTTATTAACGTTGAAAGTCAGGGATATTTTGGTAATTTTAACATTCATCTAGAAGGCTCCAGATTTTATGGAGCAATGGATGTGCCACGTGTGTGCTTGTAATGGAAAGGAAATGAGAGAAAATGAGGGGGTGGACGAATCAGAAGAAGGGGAGAAGGTTCCTTCATTTTGACCCGCCGACCTGACCTGCTTCCATTTTCCCCTTCCAACGACTTTTCGTCGATTTTTTTGGCAAATCATGGCAAACCACCACCTAGGAAACCTTCCCCGATCCTTTCTCTTCCATTTGCACCTTAAATTGAAGCAACTGGGCCTAGTTTAACGAGAATGGAGCATGCCGGTGTAAATGGGTGCACGACGGCGATTCGCCGTATATGGGAAGCACCACCGTCGACTACCACCATCATTCAAATCCTCTTGAGACCAGGAACAAAGCCCAACCAAGGTTAGGGGCGTCGGAGCATCCATGGAGCCGAATTGACAACTGCCCAAATTGAGGGTTTTTTACGGTTCGAGGGGTTTTCCGGCCACTTCTCGACCGAACTAGGGTTCGGCCCATGTATGAAAAAGTTCCTCTCCTTGAGTTGTACATTCCTACAAAATTTGGTAATTTTTGGAAATAGTTAAATTTTCTGGCGAGTCAGGGTGGCTGAGTGCCACCCAAGGCAGCATGTGCGGCGGCGCGTGGCCAGTGGGCCGATGCTGCCATTTTGTGCAAATTTTGATATTCTAAATATGAATTTGGTATCCAATTGATGTGTTTCAATTATTAAACCCAATGTTGGTTATTTTGGTTACTTAAATGTCTTTGGAAATGGAATGAAAATGAAAGATGAACTACGACATGCTTGATCCCGCATCAAGGGTACGTAGGTAGTCTAACTGGGGTTAGATGCAGCCTTAAATAATTGAGATTAAATTTTTTTTTGTTGGAAATTTGAGGGAAGAAAAGAAATTATGGTGATTTAATTGAAAATTAGAATCTTATGTTTTTGGTAAGTAAATTTTGGCTGTAGATTTTGGGAGCAATTACGAAATTGAAATAAAGAATAAGGTTTAATGGTAGTGAAATAAACAAGAGTTTGAACTGGGCCTATCATCGGAATTATTTCCTGAAAATAAATATTTGGGGTCGGGCGTTACACGCATGGCCATAAATAGCGTTGACTCGCACCAAGTTTTTTATCAATATTGTGTGTGACATATGTTGTAATCTGAATTAAGAGGTTATCCAGTTCAACACTTAGTTTCCTATGATTCCTTCAGGCAAAAACTATGAACAATAAGTGTAGGTTCAAATCCAAAAGACACCTATACCTGTTGCATAGTATACAATTGCCCCCAAACTTCCGTTTCTTCAAAATGTGTCTATTTTATTCCTAATAGAGTTTTGAATCATTGTGGGGTTTTGTCGGTTGTTTTAAGTATTTTACTTGATTTTGTTTTAAAGATTCAAAACTTATTATTTTACTTATTTTTAATATCTAAGAGTTGTGTTTTATTTGAAGAGTCGTATCCTTTTTCAAAGGGGTATGAGGAGTTCTTTAAATGAGAAACCTCATACAGAAAAACAGAATATGCTAAAAATTATTATGTCTCCCTCACTCTTGATTTTCTATGATTATCAATGTTCAATTCCTGCAATCCTTTTGTTTTATTCCTTGTGCAATTGATTATTACTTGGCAATTCCATCTGCCGTTGGCGTGAATAGCGGATCAGCCATCCTGTGAGGTTTTGGGTTGTATCTTGGAGCTGTAGACACAACCATAACCTTCACGTGGGGAGGCGTCTACAACTTGCAATGACATTGCACTCTCTTCGATTCATAGGCCATAATTTCTTATTCTCTTTTTTCTCATTTAAATTTCACAAGTTTGATAGTAATTACACATTTAATTTGTTATATTTGTTTATGTAAATAGTTACTATAATTTTGCAATATATTTCACACTGCCGCTACTATGTGATTCAATAAATCTACAGCAAGAACTTTCAACTTTGCACTACATTACTTTGATTTCTTGACAAAAATAATAGATACTCCTATTGATTACCAACAGATAGTAGTTTAAGGGATATCATTACAATTTAGGTCAAACATCACCCAACACAAGCTAACCTCACAAGAATACAGTAGTACGACAACAAAACAAGTGTAAAATTTACATTTTACAGCCCAAGAGAAAATGGAAAGCCAGTAGAACTCAACCAACTACCACCAGCAATAAGTTGCCCAGCGTAAACGCCTCAGCCTCAGTGGGACTTGTAATTGCCTTAAACCCCTTCCACGTCATCCTGCTTGCAGTCCCAACGCCTGCCCCAGTGTTAGCATACTCTCCATAAAACAAAGTGTCAAGGGCAAAAATGTCAGAGCACTCATGCCACCCAGCAGGGTCAATGATATCAATTATCCTTGACTGCATGATCACATTCCTTGAATACTGCTTCCATGGCCTCCCCAAAAACGTTTTGAAGCTGCTCTTTGTGGCTTGCAAGTCGGAAGTGGCGCCGATTCTCGATTTTTGGATCACGATGCTGGTGTTTTGATTGGGGTCAATGTAGACATTGAAATTTCAGTAAAAACAAATGTTCACCAACGCATTAAAGTTTTGACATGTCAGGGCATACATGGCATACGCCACGTGTCGTACAAATTGTACACATGGCATGTGACTCAACAAAATAGGAAGAAATACCCTTGGATGATTAAACAAGTTTTTTCTTCTCAATTTGGGCAATGACAAGGTAAGCACATTTCAATCCGTTGAGGATCAAAACAAGTTTTTCTTCTCATGTTGGGCAATGACAAGGCAAGCACACTTCAATCCATTACGGATCAAAGCAAGTTTTTCTCATTTGGGCAATGACAAAGCATACACATTTCAAGTTTAAAATGGTGTTAAGTGGGAAATTAGGCCATAAGTTAGACCACTTCAAGTTTAAAATGGTATTAAGTGGGAAATTAGGCCATAAGTTACACCACTTCAATTTCAATATTGCATTAAGTGGGAAAATTAGGCAATGGTGCTTGGAATGGAAAAAAATATTTTGTGGTGGTGATTCATTCTCAAAGCCTATAAATAGGCTTCTCCATCAAGGTATCAAGCATCAAGGAATTCACAAATACATTTCTCTACTCCAAAATTAGAAGAGAATTCCCCAAATCCTTGAAGCTTTGAAACTCCAAAGCTTCCAACCATCCAAATTCCCAAGAATTCCGAAGGATCAAGAAAGCTCTCTTCGTTCTTCGTTAAATCCTCTTTCAAGATCAAGCCCCGACGGCCCTTGAAGAAAGTGTTCATCCGTTCATCCTAAGCATAAGCCCCCAACGGCCCTTTGGATCAACAACCTCAACAAATCCACACATCCAACCGTTCTTCAAGATCAAGCCCAAAAGCCCTTGAAGATCCGCTCATCCATCAACCTTCAAGATCAAGCCCAAAAGCCCTTGAAGAAATCCACACAACCATTATTCAAGATCAAGCCCCGACGGTCCTTGAAGAAAGTGTTCATCGTTCATCCTAAGATCAAGCCCCAACGGCCCCTTGGATCAACAGCACAAACAAATCCACACATCCAATCGTTCTTCAAGACTAAGCCCAAAAGCCCTTGAAGATCTGCTCATCCATCAACCTTCAAGATCAAGCCCAAAAGCCCTTGAAGAAATCCATACACCCATTCTTCAAGATCAAGCCCAACGCCCCTTGAAGATCCGTTCATCAACTGTTCATCCTTAGATCAAGCCCCGACGGCCCTTTGGATCAACAACTCATCCACAAACCTACACCCTACGAAGATAGAATCAGAGGACCAAATTTGAGAGAGATCGTAACCCCAAAATCATAAACACAAAAATATTATTTTGTACACGTTATTCTGGTTTCTTATTTCAAGGAATCTTTCGTGTTCACAGTCAATTCTGCCTTATGCAGTGACCATGTTCTTCTGGCAGGAATCAGGTTTTCTTGGGTGGATGTCACAATTTTGTAACACGACAGCAACATTGCCGAAGATGAAGTCAATTGTTCGGGCTACCAAGCAGCCTTCAAAAAACTGGCGATTCGAGTGCACGTAGAGCGAGTCTTGGTACGCAAGAATGTCGCAGTGGTAGAATGCTGAGAGATCAGACCCTACTCTTAGGGCAACAACTTGGTGCTTTGATGAACCTGCTGTGTTTTCAAATGTTATGTTTCGGACTAGAAACTTCTCACCAACCGCAGCTGCAACCATAAATATTCACGTTTTTCATAAGATATTTGAAATGGTACGTTGTCAAACTCTTGACAACTCTCAGTACGCAATTGCCCTAATTTACTTGGAGCTTCTAGATCAACAATGCTTAAGTAGATTCTTAATCTCAATCAGTGTACGTAATTAATGGTCTGTTTCATCTATCAACATGGAGATAAATTTTTCAGTGTGACCATCACACAGAATGGTACATCACGCGTCGCTATATAAATAATGGGATATGTGTGTTAAAATGTTAATAACTTAAAAAATAAAATTTCTCACCACTTACATAAAAACATGTAATGTACCACTCGTGTTCCTGTCACAACTAAAAATTTCTCGATCGAAGAGTGCAATCCAAGGCAAAAACAAACAAAATACCTGCTCTGATTAATTGCGATTTAAATGGCTTTATTGTTCTGAAAAGTGGGGACAACAGTCATGAATGGAAAACATAATGACTCAGCTACAAACAGGCCGTTATGTCAAACAATTTCAGGGTATGGAGCCTCATGGTAAGCCATGTGTCAGGGGAAAGAAATGTTGGTTTTGTAAGGATACTTGCCACATGCATTTTTTGTGCCCGGAAAGAGTCAAGGAGATTCTACCTGCCCTAGAAGGTGACCAGTACGAGCTGCCAAAGCTACGACCTGTAGCATCTACCGATGTTCTTGTGACCTATCTTACTCCAAAGGCAATTAAGAATTCTTACACAATACCATCACCATGCTTTGTGGTTCTGTTTCCCAGGAACCATAATAACATCGTGTTAACCCTATGGTCATCGTGCTGTATTGCCCACGTAACACTCTTCCGTAGAGCAGATGGTCACTGTAGAGGCAATACGGTGGACAGGGGAACGAGATTCAGCGAAGGAGTTGTTCCTGTTTATTGTTTACTGTTTAATTATGTGGATGTTTATCAAACTGCTCTTGCTAAAGGTTTACTACTACATATATTTTTGGGTATAAAGGATATAGGTTTTCAACATGTAAATCTAGCTCATTTGCAATAATTGATGTGTACGCAGGTTATTAAATATGATCTCTTCAGATATTTTGGTAGGCTTGGCGCTAATGGCATGCAGAGTGTCGATGTCGACAAGATTGAAGGTAAACATTATGGGTATCTGGAATTCCGCAACCTAGAATATGCTTCTTTGGCTATACAGAAGGCAAACGTTACTGCTACTACTCTACACGGCCAGAGAATCAAGTTACATGTACAGTCTTGTTGGAGATTATAATTAAAAGCAATTAACAATTTTTATTTACACATTTTATAATGTAAGTATAAAAATTAATACTGTTCATACTATTCTTTGTTGCAGTGTCACATTGTTAAACTGCCTCATGTTTCCGTGAACTGGGATGCAGTCAAGGAGTACACATCGAATAAAAAAGTCCAGTACGTAAGCTAATTTCCTCGTAGTGTAGTTTGTAATCTATTAGACAGTTATTAAAAGGGAGGTTTAACAAAACACTCTCGTACTGTTCATTTTTAACTAAAAATCAAATTTATGTATTTTCCTGTTACTCTTCACTGTACCTTTAAAAATGACTTTTCATTAAAAAGAAAGGTTTTTTGGACTTTTCGTTAGTTTTTCTTTATATTATATCTATTTATTTTTCTATTAGTACTCACGGCGAGAATGCCGGACAAACTCGCCTTTAAGGATTTCCTATTTTGAAAATGATGGTAAACCTAAGCTTTGTGTTTAAAATTATTTGGGTTAGATTGTTGTAGTATCTATCTGCACATCATATTGGCCGTTCCTGGACCCTCTTACCCTCTTAGGGCGTGTTTGTTTAGCTTCACTAGGCCTCACTGGACTGGACTAGAATAAAAGCTAGTGTAGTCCAGTGTTTGTTTGCAAGAGGAACTAAGTTTAATGAGATTAGGTGGGATTTGCTCTGACTAAAACACTCGCTAGGTGGTCTTAGCGAGACCCCTCGAGAAGGAGCGGATTGCTAAGACCCTTTCCTCTTTGCTTCACCCCTACCTAGTCCCTGCTTCTCTCTTTCTTTCTATATTTCCTTTCTCTCTGCTTGAAGCTTCAGACGTTCATGGTGGCTGGCCTGCTAGGCATCATTGATCAGAGGTGATGACCCATATTCTTCCACCACCGACATCAGCCATGGTGGCTGGACAACAACAGCCTTGTTGCTAATGGTGACCCATATTCTTCCATTGACAACATAGTTGCTAAGAGATTGTGACTTGGGATTTTAAAATTAAAAAGTTTTGGGTGCAAAGGGTTGGTTTGGAAACATAGTTAGGGAAATTTCATGCAAAGGATTGGTGCAAGATTAAAAACTTTTGCATCAGGTGAAGTGAATTTGAGTGATTTTTCTTGCACAACTATGATTTGTCCAGAAAATACAGGTACCGAATATGAAAAAAATAGAAAAATAAATACAAAGGGAGGGAAGGGAAAGGGGACACTGGTACAGAAGTAAAACCGGAGAAAAAAATTGAGGGGAAGGAGACTGGTACAAAGAAAAGAAGGGACAAAAATGGGAGAAAAGGGTAATGGGGAGGGAGTGGCGGAGAAAAAGATGAATGAAGAGATTGGAGAGGAAGATGGTTCTAGAAAAATAGGGAAAAAAGATAAAGTAATACAAAATATTAATTGATATATTAAATTAAAAATAAAACATTAATAAATACATATTTAATAATATAATACTATAGCCCTGCTTCTTAGTCCGACACTGCACTAAACGCTTCACTAAGTCAGTCCAGCTTAATCTAGTCTAAGCCAGTTCAACTTAATTCTTGAAGCTAGTCCAATCTTAGACAGTTTGGTGCAATAAACGCACCCTTATAACTATAACTAGGACGGGACTGGCAGAGGGAGAAAATGATTGATTTGGGCTTCATTTTGTTGTTTGCAAGTTTGCATGCTACTTTTACATTGAGTTGGTATGGAAGTAGTTTGACACCCCCTCCTTCCATGGTTAAAATCCCAAAGAAATTTTAGACATTTAGGAACGGGAATTATATATGTTAACTTTGGGATCCTAATTTATGATGTACATTGAGCATGGTGACATAGTTGAAGGCTAATTAACATTATTACCTAATAAGATAAGGTTTATCTATTGTCTAGAATATTTGTTTCCTCTCAAAGTAGTCTATCCTTTTCTTGTGACATTAGCAGTCTACCCCGCCTGCCCCCAGGGTTTGGTTTTATCTGTATCTTGGGGATCTAACAATCAAACAATATTTTCCAGAAGTACAATAGAATTTGAACTCCTAGCTCTTGATACTACATGCATAGAGGTTGAATGGACCAAGAATTTTTTGCTTGATATCAATGTTTTAAAAGGCGAAGGCGCGTGAGCGAGGCGTTTCATGGATAGCCCTGCTTAGGCGAAAGCCTTGAGGCGTGAGGTGAAGCTTCACAATACCTAAATTTTTTAAAGGTAATTTAGCCAAAGATCAATAAAGACTTTACTATTTAGCCATATGTTAGTGACATATTTTTGTTATGGACTTAATCAATGACATATTTTTATTAACTAGGTATAAGTCAATGATAAATGCTACATGGGCTTTAAGACATTATCAAGAGTTGGAATTTTACCCTACTTTCATTCTCTCTCATTTTTTTTTTTCAAAAAAAAAAAATTGTGATTACATGCTGCCTGACCTTTCTCCTCCACCCCATGACCAACCGCCAACCAAATATGTGAAATATATAGTCAAACTGTCCACATAGGCTCCATCTTCCCCTGCCAAGACACCATGTGCTACATCCCACATTGCCCAGGAGAATGGATCATGTAAGCCTTATATGTATATTCTCATCTTTACCTAGCACGAGACCTTTTGGGAGCTTACTAGCTTCGGGTTCCATGGGAACTTCGAAGTTAAGTGAGTAGCGCCCGAAAGCATTCCCATGATGGGTGACCCACTGGGAAGTTCTTGTGTGAGTTCCCAGAAACAAAACCGTGAGGGCGTAGTAGGGGCCCAAAGCTAACAATATAGTGCTACGGTGGTGGAGCGGGCCAGGGATGTGGTGGATCCAGGGCCGAGATGTGACAATTTGGTGTCAGAGCCTAACTCTGGCCGTGGTGTGCCAACGAGGACGTCAGGCCCCTAAGGGGGGTGGATTGTTACATCCCACATCACCCAGGGGAATGAATCATGTAAGCCTTATATGTATATTCTCATCTTTACCTAGCACGAGGCCTTTTGGGAGCTCACTGGCTTTGAGTTCTATGGGAACTCCGAAGTTAAGCGAGTATCGCGTGAGAGCACTCCCATAATGGGTGATCCACTAGGAAGTTCTCATGTAAGTTCTTAGAAACAAAACTGTGAGGGCGTAGTTAGGGCCCAAAGCGGACAATATCGTACTACGGTGGTGGAACAGGCCCGGGATGTGGTGGAAACCGAGCCGAGATGTGACACCACGTCGATCTCTCTCTACCTTCTTCCACTCCCAATCCAACAACTTGTTCTCGGTGGGACTCATGCTTACATGATCCATTCCCTTGGGCAATGTGGGATGTAACAATCCACCCCCTTTAGGGGCCCGACGTCCTTAGCGGCACACCACGGCCTGAGTTAGGCTCTGATACCAAATTGTCACATCTCGACCCGAGGTCCACCACATCCTTAGCCCGCTCCACCACTGTAGCACGATATTGTTCCTTTGGGCCCCGACCATGGCCTTCTTGTTAAGCCCAAAACAGGTAAAGTCATGATGAGGATCTGCGAGGGGATGAATTTTTTGGGTTTTGATGTTTTCTTCTTTTGGGCTTGAAATCGTTTTGCATTTTGATTAATTTGATGGGTTCTATCTCTTTTTTTTATATGATATGAAATGTATCTTTTTTTTTAAGAACTAATTTAATGGGTCGAGAGAGACTTCATGAAATGTGAAAATGATGACGGGAAGAAGAAGAGAACCAGGAAACGGACATTGCAATGCAGTGTTTGAATAAAAATGTAAAATAGAACCAAAAAATGGACACTGCATTGCAATGTCTAAATCAAAATATAAAAAAGAAAAAAAAAAGAAACAGACACTGCATTGTAGTTTCTGAATCAAAATGTTAAAAAAAAGAAAAACAGAACTGGGAAACGGACACTACATTGCAATGTCTATATCCAAACGTAAAAATAAATAGTCGTGCGAATAATGGACACTGCAATGCAGTATCTGAATCCAAGTGATGAAAAAATGGAACCAGGAAATAGAAACTGCAATGCAGCATCTGAATCCAAATGTAAAAAAATATGAGAAAGGGGGTGTCAATTGAAGTGGGTGCTAGCAGTAGAGGCAGATTACATGCATTTAAGTGTCGAAATACATGATTGACCTATTTATAAATAACATAAATATTGTTGATCTATGGTCAATATGATAACTTTGTATTGATTTTATACAAAATCACCCATTTTTTAATATATATATATATATATATATATATATATATATATATATATATAACACTTTTAACTAAAAAATGAACATAAAGGAAGATGGTGGGTTAATAATTATTAGCAAAGTGGGGTAATAAATTTTAGGAAAGTGGGGTAACAAAAAGTATAGAAAAATGAAAAGTGAAGACAAAGAAAGATAGTGGGGTAATAAATATCAGAGAGGTAATAAATATAAGCATAGTGGGTTATAAAAATTTTAGAAAAATGAAAAGTAAAAAAA
Organism: Pyrus communis; assembly: GCF_963583255.1. Taxonomy (NCBI): domain Eukaryota; kingdom Viridiplantae; phylum Streptophyta; class Magnoliopsida; order Rosales; family Rosaceae; genus Pyrus; species Pyrus communis. The sequence continues at coordinate 10,896,552 of NC_084809.1, read as the reverse complement.
AAAAAAAAAACCTCATAACTGTCTTCATTTTCTTCGCTAGGTAGACTCTGCAACTCAAAGAATTCCATATTTTTGCAACTTAAAAATGAAAAAAAGACGCTTCAGGTACGCCTCAGGCGAGCCTCAGCCACCTAGGCGCGCCCCATGAAGCCTAGGTGAGTATGTCGCCGACTCCCACAAAATAGAGGCAAAAATGTTGAAGCCTTGCCTTCAAGGCGTGCCTCGAAGCAAATTTTTTAAAACACTGCTTGATATCCCATTGGTGAGCAAGCCTATACTTGCCACATACATACATTGTAATAATAAGGCCGTGGTAGACTTAGTGAGGCAAAGTTACATCTTTGGACTATGTGAAGTCAAAAAAGAATATTGCTGATCAATTGACCAAAGGTCTATCTAGGAATGGAGTCCTAGATTTGTCGAGGAAGATGGGCTTAAACCTATAACGAAGTCATCTATGGAGGAAACTCAACCTTTGTGATTGGAAATCCCATGAAGAGGGTTCATTGGGTAAAAACAATTCATATTGTGTGACTTATATTCCAGCACTCTAAAATATGAGATTTGAAATAAAATCCCATGCTCATCCCTATGATATTTGTGCTGATGATGTGTGATGTTAAGGAATGAGATTGTCCTGAATAAGTTCCAAGGCGAGCAATCTCTCGCAGGGTAAAAGTCACATGTACTTTTGGAGGACTCACCTAAGTGAGAGTAGTCGTGAGGCCGTGATTGTCAGAATTGGATTGTTCTCTAATAACACTCATGAGATCAAGATTAAGCGCATTGGAATACCCTGAAAATTTAAATATATGGAATAGAATATTCATAATTATGAATATGTGGAGAAAATCGAAAATAAATCGATTTATGGTTATGAAAATCAAAATTTAGGAATTTTAAAATTTTGATAATTTACGTATTGGTATTATTGAGATTTTATATTATTTTTCGAGAATTTATTTGAATTGAGTTTTAAATTAAACTAGTTACCAAGTTTGAAGTTTGGAAATTAATTATCTAAAATCCGTAGACCCTTCAAGGTCACAATTTATATGTTTGAATAGAGCTCAATCTTTTGAACGCGTATGCGTAAACCGTTCGTGAAACAGAGTTCTAACGAAGAAGTTATTAACGTTGAAATTCAGGGATATTTTTGTAATTTTAACATTCATCTAGAAGGCTCCATATTTTATGGAGCAATGGATGTGCCACATGTGTGGCGGTAATGGAAAGGAAAGGAGAGAAAATGAGGGGGTGGACGAATCAGAAGGGGGGGAGAAGGTTCCCTCCCTTCGACCCACCGACCTGACTTGCTTCCATTTTCCCCTTCCAACGACTTTTCATCGATTTTTTCGATGAATCATGGCAAACCACCACCTGGGAAACCTTCCCCGATCATTTCTCTTCCATTTGCACCTTAAATCAAAGGAGTTGGGCCTAGTTTAACAAGAATGGAGCCTGCCAGTGTAAATGGATGCACGACGGCGATTCACCGTATGTGGGAGGCACCACTGTCGACTACCACCATCATTCAAATCCTCTTGAGACCAGGAAAAAAGCCCAACCGAGGTTGGGGGCGTTGGAGCATCCATGGAGCCGAATTGACAACTGCCCATATCGAGGGTTTTCGACGGCTCGAGGGGTTTTTCGGCCACTTCCCGACCAAACTAGGGTTCGGCCCCGGTATGAAAAAGTTCCTCTCCTTGAGTTGTACATTCTTACAAAATTTGGTAATTTTTAGAAATGGTTAAATTTTAAAAGGCGAGCAAGGGTAGCCGAGCACCACCCACGGCGATGTGTGGCTAATGGGCCGATGCTGCCATTTTGTACAAATTTTGATATTCTAAATATGAATTTGGTATCCAATTGATGTGTTTCGATTATTATACCCAATGTTGGTTATTTTGGTTACTTGAATGTCTTTGGAAATGGAATGAAATGAAAGATGAACTATGAAAGGCTTGATCCCGCATTAAGGGTACGTAGGTAGTCTAACAGGGGTTAGATGCAGCCTTAAATAATTGAGATTAAATTTTTTTTTTTTTTGTTGGAAATTTGAGGGAAGAAAAGAAATTATGGTAATTTAATTGAATATTAGAATCTTATGTTTTTGGTAAGTAAATTTTGGTTGTAGATTTTGTGAGTAATTAGGAAATTGAAATAAAGAATAAGGTTTAATGGTAGTAAAATAAAAAAGAGTTTGAACTCGGCCTATCATCGGAATTATTTCCCGAAAATAAATATTTGGGGTCGGGACGTTACACGTATGGCCATAAATAGCGTTGACTCGCGCCAAGTTTTTTATCAATACTGTGTGCGACATATGTTGTAATCTGAATTACGAGGTTATCCAGTTCAACACTTAGTTTGCTATGATTCCTTCAGGCGAAAACTGTGAACAATAAGTGTAGGTTCAAGTCCAAAAGACACATATACCTGTTGCATAGTATACAAATTGCCCAAACTTCGATTTTTCAAATGTGTCTATTTTATTCCTAATAGAGTTTTGAATCATTGTGGGGTTTTGTCGGTTATTTTAAGTATTTTACTTGATTTTGTTTTAAAGATTCAAAACTTATTATTTTACTTCTTTTTAATATCTAAGAGTTGTGTTTTATTTGAAGAGTCGTATCCTTTTTCGAAGGGGTATGAGGAGTTCTTTAAATATGAAACCTCATACAGAAAAATAGAATATGCTAAAAATTATTATGTCTCCCTCACTCTTGATTTTCTATGATCATCAATTTTCAATTCCTGCAATCCTTTTGTTTTATTCCTTGTGCAATTGATTACTACTTGGCAATTCCGCCTGCCTTTGGCGTGAATAGCGGATCAGCCATCCTGTGAGGCTTTGGGTTGTATCTTGGAGCTGTAGACACCGTCATAACCTTCACGTGGGGAGGCGTCTACAACTTGCAATTATAGTGCACTCTCTTCGGTTCATAGGCCATAATTTCTAATTCTCTTTTTTCTCATTTAAATTTCACAAGTCTGATAGTAATTATACATTTAATTTGTTATATTTGTTCATGTAAATAGTTACTATAATTTTGCAATATATTTCACACAGCCGCAACTATGTGATTCAATAAATCCACAGCAAGAACTTTCAACTTTGCACTACATTACTTTGATTTCTTGACAAAAATAATAGATACTCTTATTGATTACCAACAGATAGTAGTTTAGGGGATATTATTACAACTTAGGTCAAACATCACCCAACACAAGTTAACCTCACAAGAATACAGTAGTACGACAACAAAACAAGTGTAAAATTTACATTTTATAGCCCAAGAAAAAATGGAAAACCAGAAGATCTAATCCAACTACCACCAGCAATAAAGTTCCCTGGCGTAAACGCCTCAGCCTCAGTAGGACTTGTAATTACCTTAAACCCCTTCCACGTCACCCTGTTTGCAGTCCCAGCGCCTGCCCCAGTGTTAGCATACTCTCCATAAAACAAAGTGTCGAGGGCAAAAGTGCCAGACCACTCATGCCACCCAGCAGGGTCAATGATATCAGTTATACTTGACTGCATGATCACAGTCCTTGAATACTCCTTCCATGGCCTCCCCAAAAACGTTTTGAAGCTGCTCTTTGTGGCTTGCAAGTCGGAAGTGGCGCCGATTCTCGATTTTTGGATGACGATGCCGGTGTTTTGATTCGGGTCAGTTCTACCTTGTGCAGTGACCATGTTCTTCTGGCCGGAATTAGGTTTTCTTGCATGGATGTCACAATTTTGTAACACGACAGCAGCATTGCCGAAGATGAAGTCAACTGTTCCGGCTACCAAGCAACCTTCAAAAAACTGGCGATTCGAGTGCACGTAGAGTGAGTCTTGGTACGCAAGAATGTCGCAATGGTAGAATGCTGAGAGATCGGACCCTACTCTTAGGGCAACAGCTTGGTGTTTTGATGGACCTGCTGTGTTTTGGAATGTTATGTCTTGGGCTAGAAACTTCTCACCAACCGCAGCTGCAACCATAAATATTCACATTTTTTATCAGATATTTGAAATGTTACATTGTCAAACTCTTGACAACTCTCAGTACGCAATTGCCCTAATTTACTTGGAGCTTCTAGATCAACAATGCTTAAGCAGATTCTTAATCTCAATCCGTATACGTAATTAATGGTCTGTTTCATTTGTGAACAGAATCTATCAACATGGACATAAATTTTTCAGTGTGACCGTCACACGGAATATTACATCACGTGTAGCTATATAAATAGTGAGATATGTGTTAAAAATTAATAACTTAAAAAATAAAAATTTTCACCACTTACATAAAAATACGTGGTATACCACTCGTGTTCCTATCACAACTAAAAATTTCTCCAACGTAGTGCAATCCAAGGCAAAAACAAACAAAATACCTACTCTGATTAATTGCGATTTAAATGGCTTTATTGTTCTGAAAAATGGGGACACCAATCATGAATGGAAAACATAATGACTCAGCTACAAACAGGCCAACGGCGAAACAAAGAACATGCATGTGGAGTACTGGCCAGGGATCAGGATCCAGACGGACCTGGCTTCTCTACCCTCCCAGTTCCCATACACTCTCATCCCCTTCTATTTGAATGAAGCAGGATGGTGAAACAACATTCAATTTAATTTTAAATGGTAGTAAAACAACAAAGAACAAGTGTCATGTGAGAAGATTATGAACAGAGTAATGCTAGGTAAATCAAATTTGTAAACTATTTGATAGGTCATCAATAAAAAAATACAACACGTTAATAAACACTTAAATAATAGTATAATCATCAACCACCGTGTCGTATGATATACACAATTTGGCATAAAAATTTAATTTCCCTAACATTACCCTTGTGAATAATCATGCCGCGAAAACCTACTTTCAACAGTTTTATTATCTATCTCTTTGTCCTCCTCATCAAGTGATCACGAGAGAAACATAGAGGAATGAGATCGGGATATTGAAATTTGAAGTATTAAGTTTAGGCAGCTGGTGTCACGCTAATAATATTTTATATGTACATAATTAAAATGGTGATGACTTGGTTGGGACAGCAAGAGGTGACACACATGGTCTAACATGGTTTGTTCTGATAGACACACAAAACAACGACACCTTGTGATCATCAAAGATTATGCCCCAAATTATATTCAAAATTTTGAAAAAATAGAGTGTCGGTTTGATTGGTACCTTGATTTGGGCCTCAAATTTCACCATGATTGAAGGTACAACCACGAGAAAAGTCAAAAAATAAAAAAATAAAAAAAAATAAAAAAATAAAAAAATAAAAAAACATATAAAAAACATATATAATGATATATATATATATATATATATATATATATATATAAACAACAAAAAACAAACAAACAAAGTAGAAGGAAGCATCGAAGAAGGATCCTTTAGGATATGCTAAATTGCTATAGTGAAACTAACTTCAAATTTATGAGCACACGTAAAAGTCATGGCAAGAACACAAATTGAAAGAGGAGGGGCGTGGGGATGGCTGTAAAGTGTCGACCACGCCAACATTCAATCAAACAGACATAGACAGAGACATGAGGTCACAACACACATTATATTTCAACAATGACATATATCTAAATTGAGGAAAAGCTCGAAGTCGGATTGTTTGTGTTACGTAGCAGTGTTAAGCACCAGAAGAATCTGGTCAAAAATAAGATATCAACATCAGAGAGTGGTGCGTAATTAGTTTTTGAATCTCGCAAACACATGCTATTTTACCATATACAAAAACAATAGAGACACTGCCTGATGTTTCACTCATAATGTAGTCATAAATATTTAAAATATGATCAGAATTGGAAATGCAGAAAAAAAGAGCTGGGTGCTAAGAAAATTAACGAAAAAAACCATGACTTTTCTAAAAGCAAGGCCATGTGCTTGTGTGTTGGTACAAGTCCTCTGTCTAGTCAAATTGGTGGACCAGAAATTTGGAGATGACGTCCAAATACTAGATAAGGTTCGAATTCTTTTTGTGACAATTTCAAATTTTCATAAATTTAAAGAAACAGATATGATCACGAAATTCTTTGGATCTTTTAAAAAATGATTCGACGGGGATCTTTTTTCATTAATTAGGGACCTTGAAAATTAAAAATTGGACTTACCAACTGTGGCTGAGTTGAAAGTTGTGCTGCCATCGACGACATTTCTACTAGCAGTGATGATGGTGTTTACCCTCCCTTCTCCCAAAAACATAATGTTGGTCTTTTTCTTTGGCACGTCGACATTTTCTCTATAAACCCCCGCCTTTATTTTAATCACGTATCTGCTACTACTCTTCTCTGGGGCAGCAGCCACCGCTTCCGACACCGTCTTGTAGTTCCCAGTGCCGTCTGCTGCCACCACCACATTCGGCGTAACAGAAGACGACTGCAGCAGTCGCCTGTCCGCCACCGACAGCCACTCCGGCCAGCCGTGCTCGTCCACCATATCCTCCTTGAGTTTTCGGTTCACGTTCATTTTCATCTCGTTTGCAATGTCGGTATCGGTCATGTTCTTGATCATGGCCAGTATATTACTGCACAATTTTTCTATGTGTTCCTGAGTGACGCCAATTGTTTAAATATCGGTGTTAACAGAAATATCGGCGGTCTAAAAACACAGAAAAATTGGTAGAAATATTTCAGAAAAAAGAGAAAATATATCAACAAAACAAACGTATTGATGTCAAGTGAAATTAATTAGATAAGTAAAAATTGAAATGTAGATAGATAGTCCAAAAATATGGAAACATTAAAAAAAAGTAATTTAGAAAAACTTACATAAACATCCGCATAAAATATAATATAGAGAAATATAACAAAGTGAAATGATTTTTGAACAACAGTTTCACACTCTCCACATTTACATCTATTTCTAACTTTTTAATAGAATAAATCAGATTATAATTAACAAAAATAAATAAAAAATAGCATAAAAATGAAAGCGCAAAAATCATTTTTCATCAACAAAATATCAATATTATCAGAAATTTACCTCACCAGCCAACAGAACTTTCCTAACTTTCTTATCAGCTTCATCATGCGAGAACCCATTAAGGCAAGTTTCTTGGTTGGTAATGGCGGAGCTTATCAAAGTTTTAAGGTCATCGGCATGCTGAACCAAAGTCTTCTTATTAGGGTAATCATGGAGATCCTCGACAGCCTCGTGGAGCTCGTCGATGGTTTCGTCAATGGTCTCCAAACAGTCGTGGAGAGCGCCCTTCTCACGCTTAGTGAGCTTATTCTTCCTGGACTTCAGCAGCTTCTCGACGGTGAAGAAGATGTGCTGCACCGCCGTGGTCGTGATGTTCAGTGACAATTCTATCACGTCCTTCTGGCTCGAAACCTTTTTGGAGGCTTCCGGGTGAAGGGCAAGAGTTGAAAAGCACAGATCAGGGTAGAGGGTGGAGCTGCATGAGAATTTGACTATGGCGTGGGAGGCCTCGATGGTTTCGTCGTCGGAGTTGTTTTTGGAGGACTTTACTCCGGTGACAATGCCGATGACGGCGCCCACGAGTAGGATGGTTGCGAAAAGGGTTATGAAGAGCTTCTTGTTTTTCTTGTTTGTGGATAATTTTTTGCCTGATTCGGACATTCTAGCTAAAAACTCTTTGATGTTGGCCATTTTCGAAAAAGGCTGTCGGAACTGGGAAGAGAGAAAATGGGCACAAAATTTAGAACATGGAGGACAAGAGAGGGGACTGATTGAGTTGGGACTGGAGGATATGGGGTTCTTTATAAAGAGTAATCCAGCTCAACTTTTTACATCATATTTGCAGATAATGTGAAGTATTACCGACAAAAGATAAATATATTTATTAACATTTAAATAATAATTTAATTATTAACATCTATGTTATATAATTTTTAAAATAAAATTTTAACAGAAAGTTTTCGGTATTATTTACTTTAACAAAAAATTATATTTTTATATTAAAAAATCAATGCTGGTACTATTCATTTTACCTTTTATTTTATTTTTATTGTTAAAACTTAAAATTTTCAAACTTTTTTTATTATTTTTTATTTTTTAAAATATAATTTATTTTACTTAGCATTACCCTTTTCATAAAATTAGTGAAGTAAATTGCGGTGGCTTTGGTCTGGTATATTGTTCCCCCTTGGAGTAAATTTTTGACGCACTAAAAGCATCGTCACGTATTCTACTCAAAATAATGCTACATATTACTTTTATCATTTATTCTTATTATAACATGTAAAATATAATTTGACTTGTGTTCTCGTATGTACCCATAAAAATTTCTTATGTTAATCAGGCCATGTGACTTTCTGATGTAAACAAATTTTCTGTAATGGTTTCTTGTTCTTAACTTAAATCTATTTGCATGAATCATAACTATTTCTTTAATGGTAATTTTCTTTTCATCTCGAAAGAAATTTTAAATTCGAATCTATTCTCTATTTTCCAGATAAGGCAACACATACTATTATTTTATTTCTATTGTTATTCTATCTGAGGAGATCAAACTCCTGAAATATCTTGATCTTAGATCTTACTTTATTATTCTTATCACAACACCTATAATAACTCAAAATACAATCTAGTTATATGATCAGCCAGCATTCTTTTTTATGAGAAACGATTAATTAGCTAGGATGGTGTTCAAGTTTTTAATATTTTATCTGTTGAGCAAATTATTTTTGCATGAATTATAAATGGCCATACCGGTGCCCATTTTTCCTTTTATGGAATACTTTCAATTTTTAAGGAACAGAACGAGAATCCGGCGAAAAAACTACTCGAAAAAAATAGACACAAAAAACGAGTAACTGACAGAAAAGCAGCTCCTTCATGACCTTTCGGGGAAGAAGGGGCAAGAATCTTTTGATCACACTGAACTTCTTTCCTCTTTTACTGTGAAACATTTCGTCTTTTATGATTGCATCCAGTATTAATAAAACCTTATCCCCTCTTGCGAGCAGTTCCACCATTGCTAAGGCTTCTTGGGTTATTCATTATTTAATTTATCTCGCGAATATTAATTATTTTTAATAAACAGTAGTTATTTTTTACATTTTTATCTTTACACTAAATAATCTTTGCAATAGATAATAAAATATTAATATTTTTTTAAATAATACAAAATAATTTTATTTGTAATTCGAATAATATTTTTAATCGATCTCGTTGTACCATTTTCTATTAAAAATTTTATTTTTATTTTTTTAATTTTTTCTTTTCACATGGTGCAGCACACCATTTCAAAACCTTTGTTTTTTTCCTATGGTGCCGAGGCACCATACCACAACCTTTTTTTTATTATTATTTTTTTTCTTCATTTCACATGGTGCCAAGGCACCATTCCAAAAGTTGTGTTTTTTTTTTTAGCTCAGCAGCTCTCTCTCTCACTTGAGCTCCCGAGGCAGGGCCTCAGACTCTGACAACATCAATAGCCGATCCGTGCAAAAATTTAGTTTTTCCTTAGTTAAGTAGGTAAAGGATTGCCAACTCCTTAGTTAAAATCTTTTTCTCTCTTTTTTTCCCCCCAAAACAAATCCCAAATCGTGCGATCTGGGTGCGCGAGTGGAAGGAGGGGGATCGCAAGTGCGTGGAGGCAAAGGCGATGTGGGGTGCAGCGGCAGCTGAGGCAGATGAGGGACTGGATCTCTCCCATTTATCTGTAGGTGTATCATCAGCCTTGGCGACGAACTCCGACGAGAGCCGTTGAGTTCGAAGCTTGCCGGGTTTTACATTTTTTTAATATTTAATATTTTTATTAATTTTATATTGTGGCTGACGTCGCCCTGACATCAGCCCACGTCACATTACCTTCGGGCGCTCGGGCTGGCACGTATCGCAGGGCCTCTCGCTCAGACCTGTTTGGGCTCGCTCGCCAGCACACGCTGGGCTTCATCTCTTGGGCTACATGCCCCTGTTCCTGCACCTATCCCTCAGGCTGGAACACACGGTGGACTTGCTCTAACTGAGGACCCCTACCCCCGCTCCTGGTATAGTTGGGCCACAAAAAGAAAAAGATACAATGTACATAAAACACAATTTCGTACATTTATTTTAATATTATTAGTTAAAACTTTTTAATAAATTATATTATTATACTTAGTGTACCAAATCATATGCTCGGCACAATAAAAAATTTCTCTTCAAAAAGGAATATGGATTATCTTCCTCCCTTTATCTCATATTTGAATGTTCGAGATTAAATCACATAATCATTTTGTTTTTCCTTTTTTATAGAGAGAGAAAAAGAGGAAACTGATAAAGGAAGGAAGGGATGGAAGGAGAAAAAGAATAGGAGAGAATCCAACTCCTCGCAAAAATGTATGATCTCGTGATCCAGAACATTTTAAATAAATTCGAGCCGTTTGGTTTTGTTTTACATTGATTTTTTTTTTTTTTTTAACATTTTTATGAATAATTTTGGCCTTTAAACCGAATAAATAAAAACAGAATTAAGTAACAAAAATCGATGTGAATGTACGTAAATCATTTTCTTGGAAAAGCTGGGTTCATCGCATTTTATACCCTTTCACATTTATCACAAGCCACTTTATCATTATCTGATTTCTTATTGTCTCTGTTCCGATTCTGATAGGTGCACTTGACATGGCATTTCCACTACACCTCTCACTTTCAAAACGATAAGTGTCACTGCAATGCCATTTTGTGATCTTATGATTGAGAAATAAGATTGGAATAAGCTCCTTACGATAATCGGCTAAGTCGGATGTAATCAAATCCATGTGTCGGTGAGTGTTGCAGTTACGAAGAAAAGATGAATTTAAGTTTGAGGATTTAGCTGCTTGTAGCTACGTGGAATTCTCGTGCTCCATCTTGCCTAAATTAAAGAGAGTGGTACCAACAATTTTTGGAGATTAAATGTGAAATCTTATGGCTCTTTTGACTAGCTAGTGGTCCCATAAACTTGTGGTGAAACACTGCATGAGTTTTAATTAAGATGCTCACTTTGAGATTAGTGCATCTATATACAAGGAAACTTTTTATGTGAATTACGAGTAATGTTAGAAAGTTCATATTTTGAAAGATCATATTGTATTTTCTTTATAATAGAGGTATAAGGGTTCGTCAATACAAATAAGTCATATTACTATAGTTCAATTGCAACAGTGGTACATTGTGATCTCTAAAAATTTTCTTGCAAGTAATATAGTAATTGATAATCGTCCACAACTTCAAAACCCCATAACTACGTATCCTATACAATAAGTTTTTCAAATATGAAAACTTGTAGTAATTATGCTATCAACCAGTATTCAGGCGGTATGAATTCTGATACCGGACACATTCTAGTATCTTGGAGTGATACCCTTCTGCCAGAACGCCAGTTCACAGTTTCAGGGTAGCGAACAATATCAAAATATCATATGTGCATTAATTAGCAGCACTACTAATAGATCAATTGACAGTGACTACCTGAGCCGAAGAAACTAAATCATGGAAACTTAAGAGCAAGCTTTGTATTAGAACAGTAAACTCATGGTTGTTTTTACCTTATCACCTATCTAGGTAAACAAAACATTTTCGACTAGCCACCTTTTCAATCACTTCCACAGGTAGACATTAGAATCGAAGCACGAGCCATTTTTCTAGTTGTAAGAACAATTTGAGTATTGACAAAGTTACGAAGACCTTTTAGTACGTGTCGTAGAGAAAAGAAGTAGTATGATGCGTTTCGAGGACGTATACATTTGGCGTCGATTCTCAAAATTTTACCTGGGATATCACCAAATGGTGAAGTGAAGTATACCATCGATCCACTTTCTTGTACTACACCGGTTTTCCTTACATCTTTTCGAACAACTCCTTTGACATTGAAGAAACTTAGTTGCGGAAGTTTATCGATTAGGAATTTACCCAATCAGGAACCAAACACTTTATCTAGGGAACCTCAAATCTATCCGCGAAGGTGAAAGGCCGAACCTTAGGATTGTACCTAGATTTTAGCAACTCAATCAAGTGACGATTAAAACTGTTAATACCCATACTTCGAATTGATGGTCTACCCGACCAACCTTTGTAACTCGAGTTCTCTTCCATAACCTGATGAATTTGTGGTAGTCTTACAAACGACTTTCTCACCTACCTTAGCAACGAGAACAAATTTTCTAAACACCGACAGTCAACTTTATACCAAATTGCTCAACTGTTAACTTTGATTAAATTAGTACTTTTCTCGGGAGACGTGTTCTCAGTGGACGATATTCTTTTTCTTCTCCCAAAAAGGTTGTAGGGGAAGAAAGTTGGAATTCTCACAAAGTGTTGTGAAATGTGAGATATTCTTGGTCTTGTCGATTTTATTGATAATTTGTTAGCAATTTTTCGGCTATAGTGTCTTTCTTCACATATCAACCGAGGAAAATTAGTTTAGTTTGGGATGTTGGATATGAATAAAGTTTCTTACAACTGAACTGTTGTCTCACCTCACCTTTGTTTTACACCTTTAGATGACATTAGTCATTTCGAATTCCACAATGAAGTCTCCTTTGGATATTTTGGCTAGGTAGATGTAACATGATGGAGTATCGCTTATGTTTCAACAGTCAGAATTGTATGAAATGAACCACCATATTCATGACCTAGAGTCAACAATTATCACATTTATTTGAAAATCGAATAACATTTCTATAGTACAAGGCATCTCGTACATGTAGAGAATATGAAAATGTTCGATGATTACTGACTGACTTGACAAGTCAACTCACCTTTTGTTGGTCCAAAGAGACTACATTTTTGATCTCTTGGTGAAATTTCTCATTCTTGAATTTATTGGATTTTCTGGCGTTTCAATCATCATCTACTCTGTCTATGATTCCATATTCACCTCTTGGTGTTGGAAGGCATTCCAGTCAACCTTGGGTATGTGTCTACCCTACTGCACTTTGTATTATTTTGAAGCCGATAGACTGTCTAGAAGAACAGTTGACATTGGAATTGCAGTTGTGATTATTAATTTCTCAATCACCCAACAAATGCTTTGCTGAACGAATTTTACCATTGGTGATTAAACCTTTTGAAAGCTACCGTTGTAGCGAGATGTCATGCATTAATTCCAGTTACCTTGTATTCGAGATTGATGAACTTGTTTTGACCCTCAAAATTTTTATGGATTATTTTAACCTTCTCGACATAGTGTTCACTAAATCTAAGGGAAATTCACAATGAATCTGCTCGCCAAGGTATTTGTGAATTACAATGCTCCATTGCCTAGTATGCATGACTCCACTGTATCTTACTGTGATGCGCGTTTCGCTTCCAAGTCTTGGGAAGTCTCCTTGAAAACCATGGGTATTAAGTTTTTGCCTAATACCACATTTCACCCTTAGACTAACAGCTAGTCTGAATGAACTATTCGATCCTTATAGAATATAGCCCGAGAGGGTAGTGCGTGAGCACGATCGAGGCTTTGATCAGACGTTGTATGTGTATTTCCCATTAGGGGGCATGATGGTAATATTGCACCCTCGGAAATTTGTTGTTTGCTTTTCGAGACAACAGTGAGTTGTCGATATCGTGGGCTACAGACCGTATTATCGATAACTTATTTGTTGGGTTCGTTAAGCAAGTGGGCAAGTAGGTCTGTTTACGTTAGCCTTTTAGTTATTTATTTATTGTTTGGGCTTGACCCAAAGATACTACACTTATTCTCAGAGTACATGACCAAACGAGTACGTAGGTGAAGTTTTTCTATGTTCAGCTTTGATTTCAGTGCAATTATTTTAACTTTACGTTATAATATTTATGTATTTTGACGTGATGTTATTATACATATATAAATATTTTCGACCTTATGTTTTTATAAAAAGTATTATATTATAGTATTATACTGAAGGACAAGGAAAAAATGAGTTTGGAGGCATGAAAGAGGAACCACTACAATCCGATCGCGACGGAATGATATTCTCTTTTATGCAACTGCTCTAACTTGACATCTTCTTTACATATTTATTTTTTTGCTATCTTTTCACTATTTTCGTATAATAAATGATTTCAAAATTCAGAGATGAAATTTTTTAAAGGTGGGTAGATTGTGACAACCCATCCCTAATTTTACGATTTTATAAATTTAAAAAGTGTGAATTGACCAAAATGCCCCTTGAGACGAATTGTTGACTTTTATTGACTGTCATTTCATGACTTATACGAGCCATTATTTTACCGTATTCTCGAAGTACTCGACGGTATGAACGCATGGTTGCCACCTCACCTATTTCCCTTTAACCCTATTAGCTCTCTCCCTCTCATCTTTGACCTCTCTCTTCGCTCTGTGAAGAACGGTGGAGCCAAGCAGTACAACCACCACTTTGCACATCTCTAGCGAACTACACCAAACCACCATGCCATAACCCTCTCTGTCTCTTCCTTGTTTTCCATATCTCTCCCTTAACCTCCCCTATCGTCTCTCTCATCTCTACAACCAAAGGACAACCGTGAGGCTGAGGTCATCACCATTGCCATCTTCCATGGCAGATGAACATCGAACCAATGTTCCCAAGATATCATATCATCTGAAACCTAGCCCTAGGTTTAGTTCTACACATCTCAACGAGATTGGCTTTCAGATCATGGAACTCTAGCATTGTGGAAACTATCTGTCATGGATTTCACCACTTTCTATGAAGGTGAGTGTCGATTGTACTCTGTGTAATCTCCCTTCATGGTTTAAAATGATTTTTAGGCTTAATGAGTGAAGTTTGGACTGGTTTTATGACAGAAATGGCAAGGGAGAAAGTTTTCTAGATTGACCACTTTCAGGCCATTTTTCCGACCAACACCAACTTTATCTTGGCCTCACTTTGGTATGGTTTTGTTCCCTACATTTCTAACTTCAAAATGGTTTTTGAATCATTGATTTTGTTGGAGAATCGAACTCGATAGAAGCTTTGGAAGGCGAACCCAAAGCCTGCAAAACGCAAGCCTTTGCAAGAAAGGCGAGTACGATGGTACTTACAGGCACGTGGGCGCGCGTAGAGGAACCCAAGGTCCCTCTTTAGGTTTCTCGACGTGCTGGACCCGATTCCACCCTTAGTTTTTCGAAATTCGACCGTTTTAAAATAGTTTCTTTATTAGTCATAGTTACGTATTTACATAAATGGTTTCGTTTCTAGGCAAAATGCATCGCAATGACTCTTGATGCTACGAGGCGGGTTCGACTCGACGACATGATTTGTGAATGGGTCTTTTCCTTGATATACATATACATATATATATATATATATATGTTTAGTTTCCATATATACATCTAATAATAAATTTTCTATATAAATGTCATAGTTAAATTAATATTTATAGGAAATGACTTAACGAAGAGAATTAGGAAATAATTATGAACCTTACGGGATGCCTTAGCTAAATTTATGGCTATGAATAATGTTATGTTGACCAAAATTATCGAATCACTGTGGCATGTCTATATTTATGTTATCTGCTCATTGTTTGTTGCACCGGTGTTAGTACTCGCCAGGGCCAGGGCCAATCTTTCATGTGTATATGCACATCGCACCGTACGCAAACTTTGGATCCATTGTAGGTGCCAGTCTTGTCCTAGATTGCTATAGGAAATTAGGACTCGTATGTGCTGCGCATAACGTCAATCTTGACATGGCTGTAGTACTAGAACGTATATCATTGTTACACCCAGTCATGTTCATGTCAGAAGAACTCTGCATGAACTCGTGTGTCAGCATGTGTTGATGAACACTAAATATGATATGTTTGCTTATACGAGATTGTGTGATTACGGACGTCATGCGTACTTACGAAATATTGTGCCATAATGAATTCTTGAGATATTGAAGGTTACGGTAAGTACTTTCATACTATACGTAGTATGTATATTTTGGAAACTATACTTGTTTTATGGCGAGGGGTTATAATGTTTTCAAAAAGGTTTTATTAAAACTTTATTTTCAGGCTCACTCACCTTTATTTTTCACCCCTCCAAGTTTTAGTGGCTGAGCTTTTTATCGACGAGAATTCTTGGCAAATCTTGGTATAAATGGTTACCTTTGATGGTACGATTCTCATCCTACTTTACTGTACTTTACTTATGCTCTGACATCACATGTGAAATGGGTTCATTCCCACTCACAAGCGCACTCTTATATTTATGCACTTTTAGGTTTAAATTTAGTCACATTTTCCACATCACTACATTTATGGCTTCGTCACCTTCTTGCTGTCGGCCAGCATAGCTTAATTTGGAGTCCAGGTGAACATTTCGGGTTGGGGTGTGTCAAGGAACGGCCACCCCTAAACCCCAGAGGGCCGACCCAGTTCCTCATTTTCTCTTATAAGTACACACTTTATCTCCAAAATTTAGGAAGGTTTAGCTACCCTAAAAGAGGTTTTTTGCTTCCCACAAACACTCAAAACGTATTCTTTTCATAATTCTAACTTTAGCATTGGAGATTTTTTGGCCAAAAGCCCCCATTCATCGTGGGCACGTGAGACTTCTGGCTTTTATCTTAAGTGTTATTATTTTGCAGGTGCATTTCATCAAAGGAATAGACGGCGCAAATTTGTATCTACAGTACGTAAATCTCTTGTCAAACAGCTTGATATGCTATGTTGTTGAACAATTGATTTCAACTGTGTATTAAAACAAAACTACACTAACCATGAATGCAACAAATAGAGAATGCAATAGTATAACACATTTACATGAGTTAATAAAAACAACAATAAGTTTTCCATTAACAGCAACTCCTCTACTTAGGAAGAAAGTAGTTTATTGCCTTAAAGAATAATAATAGTTTAAGTGCATTTCCATTCTGTACAATAATTTGGAAAGGAATCCGCTTCAGATCTCTTTATCCTAATCCATCAAGTTCGGGGATTTCGGCCGTTGAAATTTGATCAAACAGCTAAAGTTATTATAACTTTTAAAGTGGGCATCTGTTTATAGTCATTTGATCAAATTTCAACAGTTCGGATCCCAAGACTTGGTAGATTATGAGGAAGGGATCCGGAGATGATCTATTTCCCAATAATTTTATCTTTCGCTTTTTCCTTTTTTCTTTTTTCCTGGAAACTTCTTTCTGTTTCTCCCTTTTTTCTCCGTCCCCCTCCCGATCCCTCCCCAATAGCAATCCTTTAAATTTTTATAAGCTTTTTCACAATCCTCCGAATTCCAGAATCGCCGCAACTGCTCAAGCTCAGTGAAGTTGAAATGCTGACCTTGGGCTTTTTCCCAGAAACTAAAGCACCCGCAATGGCTTTGTTGATGGAAGAAGACGTCGGCGGCTGCTCCGTCGTGTTCTTTGTTGGAGCAATAATAAAAAATATGAAAATAACACAAGAATTCCAATAATAATAATCATAAAGAAATTCACAACATCAATTATATATAAAATTAATATAAACAACTGGAGAGAAAGTTAGAAAAACTGACAAACTTGGAGATTGAGGCTTGTATAAATGCAATGTCCTAAAGACAGAATTTCGCCCCTACTCTTGTGCTTGTAGTTCTGTAAGCGTCCGTCTCCCAGAATTCAACAATCTATAATCCGAAGTCGAAGCACTTCAATATTCAGACTCTGGCAAACTTTATATATTCCGTACTCTCAAGACATGACTCAAAATTTGATAAACAAAGAATGAGAGAAATAGAGTCGGGAAATCCTATTTCTCAAGAGTAAAAATTAACTCTAATTTTATCCTTCTCTCATGGCTTAGTGTTATTGGGTTTATATGGAACTCAAGTGCCTTTTTCTAAATAGCATGACTAACTCTATACAGATGCTTTGCGGTTCGCACCACTTCTATAACCATGACAGCCAATTAGCTATGACATTACCATAAGTAAATTAGGGAAAGGTTACAACTATTATGTTTTGAACACCACACAGCAAGTGTTGCATTCTCTACAAGAAACACTTCACAAACTAATTTTTTTCATTCAAACTAATATTAAATATTATAATATTATATTGTAATATTAAATATCCAACAATCCCCCACATGAATGAAAATTTAGGAAGAATTTGAGAGTATAGGTGAACAGGAGATTCATCGGGAGATGTGTCCTTTGGACTTGAACCTACCCTAATGAATACTTATCGGGTTATGATGCAGCGGATATGAAATCTTGAATTGTTCACTGCAACAGTAAACCGAGACAATAAGCAACACACATCGCTAATCCTAATATATTACGGTTCATATGGTTGTGTTCATTTTGGTCATAAACAATTCCAGGATCCATGAGAGCTTTAGAGAATTTAGCCATCTCATTCTCATAGAAGCGACCCACTTCCACTCTCTCATAGATGACCACTGATTAAGAGTAGTCTACTATATTCCTTTTATTTATAAGATATCACCGTCATTAAGTATAAATATACACCCTAAAACTTCTGCAGACAAAACACTTCTTCCACCATAGGAATGAGGTATATAGTGTGTTAACTTCTTTGAATCATGCCCAACCAGTTTGCCTATTGAACTTAGACCATGGGATCTCCAATCTACTAAGTTAGGTTTCCACCCGGCTGATTCATTAGTTATGTTGTCTTTAGCCTCATTCCCCTCGATGATCAACTTACTCTCTAGTCAAACCTTTAATAATTGGTACCACTAAGGTTGACTATCTTTAATGGTGTGCACAATCTATCTAATGAAATTATATTTCATATGGAAGTAGTTGTTTCTCAATTTCAAGTCCTCAAAAGTGTGTGTGTGTGTGTGTGTGTATATATATATATATGTTGGGACTTTTGTAAGTACTTTCCTAACACTATAGGAAGTAGATTTCCCACACATTTAAGGTATTTGTAAGATGGTCTCTAACCTCGCCATACCTTAAACAATTACTCATTACAAGAGATGACATTTTGATTGTCTCACTCAATTAGCTAATTACATTCCATTCTTCTTAAGCAAATCTCATCTCAAAGATAGATAAACGACCTCCACAATTCTTTCATAATTGTGGTTAATTTATAACTTTATCGTTGAATTGATCAGATTTTGTAGTTTAAGTAGGAAATGATTAAGATATAGACTCTATCCATCTTCTTAGGCCTTAATATGCCTCACTACTCAGTTCTAGGCAAAGTGCTCTTCTTGGCTTTCATCCTTAGCCTACTTTCAAATTGCCATGGATGACGGATCTGGAAGCCTCACAAAGGAAATGTCATCCCCTTTTCAGTTTATTTGGCCTATCAAAGTGACTATGCAAAAGTATTCTAGTACTTTCGAAGTCTCTGTATTTCCTTCAACAGAGGTCTTGCCACCCCCACCCCCCCCCCCCCCCCCCCCCCCCCCCCGGCCCCGAAACACACACACACACACACAATATAATAGTCATCTTACTAAGAGGAGAGCAACTTCATCCCAAATAATGAAGTTTAATGCCTTGACTAATGGAACATCACTTATGATGTCACATGTATGAAAACTTCATACAATGTCATGTGGTAATTAAGGACAAAAATCTTGCTAAACACGGATTGTCTGCCCTTTCCATCCCATACTCTTCTCATCCCCTTCTACATTCTGTGGTCACGGTTAAACCACGTCAACATTTTATATTGATTTTTTTTTATAGAAATAATAAGACAAAAAACAATGGGAATATAAAATGTTGACGTAACTTAATCGTGACCACAGAAATAAAAGGGGATGAAAAAAGTATGAGATGGGGATGACAGACAATCCAAATCCCTTTTCATAATGGGATGGAGCTGTTTATTCTGGATGTTATGCAAAAATTGCCCAATTGCCCGACAAAAAGGGGTGGGATGGAAGTACTCTAAAGACAACTAGCCATAATTGTGAAAAGAAGATAATAAAGGAAGGGGGTCCAAAACCCTACCAGACTATGAAAGAGTTTAACTGGAGTAGGATTTCTCTATTTTTAATCTTTTTTTTTTTTTTTTATCTACTCATATTTAAATGGTTGTGATTACGTTATGTTTACATCTTGTTTTGAAATTTATATGTATATAATAAGACAAAAAAAAGAATGTGAAAAAAAAAGATGGAAGGAAATGATAATAGAAGAGGAAAGGATTCTACTCTATTTTAACTAAGTTAGGTATGTATCGTCTTTACAAGTAAAATGATAAGGAGTGACAGACAATTTCCAGCTGTGATATTTTAATTTAGATCTATGTAATAACTGATGCCAATCAATTCAAATTAAATTCTTGTGGGTGCCGCTTTTAAGGTCAACACCCTCTGTAAAGCAGCAAAAGGAGTAAATAGTAACTTTCTTAAATCAAGGAGTCAATTTAGAGCAATTTGTCTGAACGTCACCTTTACATCCTGAATAAATCTGTAAATGCATGAAAGTAACCGAGATTATACGAGAGCATGAAGTAAAAGAAATTATATGCATTGAGAACACTTGTCATGCACTATACGATTTAATATGTGATAAGCACTCAATGATTTCTGTTGTAAGTTGGAATGGAGGCAGTCATAGATAGGGTTTGTTATTTCTCGAGTTTTTATTCTTTGTTCTTGTGGAAGAGAGAAACATTTTATTACGAATTCAATAAAAAACTCTATTGGTTGACAAAAAACAATTCACAGATTTTCACTATATTCAAGCATGTTTTCGTGAACGGAAGAGGATTTTTTCAGGATTCACTTTATGGAGATCTTAAGGATTTTCACATTCTAACAGTTCATCGTACATCATGCAGTCAGTTTTCGTCAAGTACCATTTTATTCAATTTTAAATATAAAAAAATCAAATGATTTCTAATCACACAATACACGATAAATAACTAAGATATAAGGATCCTTAAGATCCTCATAATTTGAATCCGGATAGGATCCAAATCCTTCGTGAACAATGTATGAATTAGTGCGACGAGAAAACTGCGTTTAGAAAGCAATCACAATCCAAGAATACTCAACAGTCAACACTAGTCCAAAATGAGGAGTATTCAAATTTCAAATTACAACGGGAGGATCTGAAAATAAAAATAATCTGATTAGAATATAAATTCTGAATTGCTAAAAAAAATGGATTAGAATATAAAGTAACAATAAAATAGTATTACTTATTAGGACACTTTTTTTTTTTTTAACAAACAATATTATCTACACTAAGGGATTAGGGAGTAAGCTAAGCTTAGACCTGACAATTTTTTACACGACCCGTTAGCCCGACATGAAACAACACAAAATTAACACATTTCGAATCGGCACGATAATGAATGAGGTCGTTATCGGGTAACTCGATAAACACTTATTAAGATAACAGGTCAGTCCAGGTATACATGTGGGTAACCCGTTACACAATAAAAAAATATTAATTTAATGATTTTATATGACTTAAAAAAAACTATAATTAACAGCAGCATGATTTAATCCAGAATTGAGTTGAAAGTTAAAATAAATAAATGTATATACATATTTTTTTAAATTAAAATTAGAAAATTGATGACCGTTAGATCGGTTGAGATTTAATCTCGGTCGTCCAATGTTTTTCTCAACCTTAAATTAGACTCTCTGTCAGCTGCTCTCTCTTTCTCGATCTAAACTCTCAAATCTCAGTCTTGAACCTCAACTCTAGCCATCCACGAATCCACGACCACCCTCTCCAATCTCCCTCCACCACACTACTGTTATCACATACGCCCTAGTAACCTACCACCAATCGATCTACTAGTTTGATCTTTGATTCTATCTCTAGATTGAACGAATCTCGAGCCTTAATCGAGGTAATAGTTGATTATGTCGAATTACTTTCAAAATATAGAGTTTTGCTTCGAATTAGTTTTCGATTTAAGATTGATTTTGTTTTGAATTAGTTTACGAAGTAATATTTATGTGGCAATGTGGTATGTGCAAATTTAGAAAAAAAAATATTTTTCTTAACGTGTCATAACAAGTCAGGTCATTTAAGAACCCGTTAAGATAATGGGTGTGACACGACCTGACCCATTAATATAACAAGTGTTATACGAAAACAACACGAACACGACAAATATGACCCGTTTGCCAAGCCTAGCTAAGCCTCACAGTAGGCTAGCAATAATGTAGTTCAAATTTGTCTTTAGCAAGAATCGAACCTAAGACCATTTACTTACAAGTGAAGAAAAATATCACTAAACCGTAGTACTAAGTGGCATTAGGACACATGTTCTTGAATACTAAGTAGGAATACAAAAAAGTTCACATGTTTTTATTCTCTACATATATGTTTATAAATAATTTCAATAGTATCTCAGTTAGTCAATTTAATTACAATAATGCTAGGGAGACTAAAATTTTAAATTAAATTATGTGTCACCAATAGAAAATAAGTACGTTAATCAACACCTAAGTAATAATCCAATCATAGTTAAACATCCACATCATTTGGTTTACAAAGTTTGGCTTAGTAATTTGATCTCTCTAACATTACCCAATTAATGAAGATAAATACTAAGGAGACTCCCAAAATGGGACACTCTATGGACTCTCCGCCAACCCATAGTTTTGGCATAATGTTTTATAATGTTGGCACGAGAGTTGTGACAAAAACATGGATTGATGAAAAATTCATGGAGAGTTTCACTTTTGAGACAGTCTCATTAACATTTCTCTTCAATAAATTAAGAAAATCATCTTTTTTTTCTTTCTATATAAAAGAAAACCGTCCTTTGGTTGGGTAGGGTAGCGATAATGTTCATAAAATTAAATTAAGATAATCTACATAATTTCTATTTTAAAAGTTACATTAAGAAAAGAAAAAATTATCTTAATTTGATTTTTTTAATAATCTTGGGCTAAAAATTTAAACCAGAAGAGTTAGAAGAGAAAAATTGTTTTTGAATAAAAAATTTAGGTTTTAACCCAAGGGTTAAAGATAGCCTTAGAGATGCTGTTATTTTCAACCAAAAAAGAGACTCTCTTATTTATGATATTGTATGCGATAATAAATGATAATCAAAATTGCGTACAATTGATGGATTGTCTTGATGGATAAGAATTTATCTACTACTGCATTTGAATTCAGACCCTTTTTCATTTCCTGAGTCTAGTTTAGGATAGTAAAACAACAAAAGCTCAAACTTACTTTTGTAGTGGGCCATTAGGCCCAATAATCTTTGTGATGTCCAGCCCGTGAGAATAATTGACTGTTTATGACCAAACCCTTCCATGAACGACATGTCGCAATTTCGTAAGCGGTCTTTGAAAAATCGTCGGGTCGGGTCAAGAAACTTGGTTTAAACCCTTATTAAACCCTAAAGGCTAAAACGGCCGAAACCCCGCCGTTGGAGCAAACACGTTATAGTTGTTTTGGTGCGAATTCCAGTTAGGTTCTGTGTACAGAGCAAGCAGTAGCAGAGCAGTCTAGCTGCAACTCCACAAAAGCAAGTAAATTTCATTAATCCCTTTTTCCATAGATGAAATTTAATTTTAAAATTTGTGTTCTGGGTTTTTGAACTCAATAGCTCTATGTTCTTTTCGTAATTTCTAGATTTTAATTTTATCTACCATCTTAGTAGAAGAAAGTTAGCTAATTTTGTTATTGTTTTGACATTTTTAATTTGGATTTTGAGCATGGTGGGGGGTTTTTAATTTGTTAATTTGAATTGTTTTGTAGTAGGGGGCTGTTGAAATTTGTGTGTCTGGGGGGGTTGGTCCGTGGGGGTTTAATTGTGGTTTCTTTTGGGTCGAAACTCGAAAGCATTGCCGTTGAGACAAATTGGAGGCAGAATGGGTGGAGAGGAGAAGTCACACAAACGGAGTAGAAAGAAAATGGATACGGGCAGAAGGCATGATAAACAAAGTTCCTCCTTTGATGCCAATGTTGGGAGAAAGGGATCCTGGCGGGGTTCGAAACATCAAGGCGATTCGGAGATACAAAAACCATTGGTTAGGTAATACATGACGAGTTTCTCTTATGAGGGTTTTGAGAATGATGGTTAATCTGTGAGTTGTTTGGCATTTTAATGATTTTGAGTACTTGTTGTGTAGGAAACAGGTTGATCCTGAAACCATGAATTACTTTAAGGAAATTGATAACCTTTTCGCGAGTAATGGGGATGATATGGAGGAGCGATCAGTTGTATGTGGTAATGCCCTTGAGGAAGCTAAGGGGAGAGAAATGGAACTGGCAACCCATTATATCATAAGCCATACTATGCAGACACTCCTTGACGGCTGTGATGTCGACAGCCTTTGTGGTTTCCTTCGAAACTGTGCGAACGACTTCCCTTCTATTGCAATGGATCAATCTGGTTCTCATGTAGCTGAGTCTGCCATCAAGTCTTTATCTAGGCATCTTGAGGACGATGAGGCGTATTCTGCTATTGAAGACACTGTAAATGCAATATGCAAGGTATCAAGTTGTTTTAGGTCAAAACGTTCAGCATGTTGTAGTTTGTTGCCCATTATATCTGTACCATTTTAAAACCATAAAAACTTTAAAACAGTTGAAATGAATTTACATGTTCGGGGCATATGTAAATTGTGATGTTTATTTATTTTTTCTTAATTTTCTTCCTAATACCCTTTATATATCTTGTATATTTTCAGGTGATTGCAAAGAATCCTGGTGATCTGATGTACGATCGCTATGGATCTCATGTTCTCCGAAGTTTTCTTTCTCTTCTTAAAGGAGTACCATTAGATTCTTCTGAGTTTCATGGGACAAAGTCTTCTTCAGTTGCAGAGCAATTGAACTTCAAGGCATCTCGAGCAGACACAGATATTACACCACATTCTGTACAGGGATTCCCACGTTTATTTGACTTTCTTGTTTCAGGGATGTTCAAGTGTATCCAAAACAACATTCAGACCCTGCAAGTTGATCAGTACAGCAGTTTGGTTCTGCAGGCATGTTCTAATATACTGTCTTACTATTTTTTAGTCAGTTTTTCTTTTTAGTTGTCAATTGATAACTGTTAAGTTATTTAATTACCAAATTTTTAAAAGTGAAAGTAAAACAAATTAAACTTAGAGGTATTATAGTGTTAACAACAAGATATTAACAGCATTTTAATTGTATATTGTTGACAATTACATAAGTCAACCGGATTAGGAATGCGAAGGCCTCCCCTTTTTTATCACTTTGTTTGAGGCTAGAGAATTAATACACATTGGGTCATTCTGTCACTCCCTCTAAGGCGCTCTCCTCACGCCTTTTTTGTGGCTTCTGGAGAGCACCGTGATTACGCTTCCTCTCTCCCAATAGAGACCCATCTGACTCCTTGAGGTTCGATGTTAGTTGAAGTTGAGCTTTCCAGGTTTGCTACTCTAGTTGAACTCGGGTTTCCCTACAAAATCTTTCTTAATTGGCGTCCAAATCTCTATTTGTGGTACTTGTTTAGCTTCCGATGAGTCTTAAGATATGGAAGCCTATTTCATGATAAAAAGAGAAGGGGCACTTTCTATTTTACTTAAGCATTTGTGGCCATGATTTTCTTTTCAGATGAGAGGTAATTATTTCGTGGATGAAATTTGTGTCTTATATTACTTCTGTATGATCTAATGTTTGACCCTTTGTGTGCCTAGGATTTTACGCATGAATTTTTTTTTTTTCTAATACAATCCTTGACACTCTGTCCTTTAATCGCTTTATAATGTTCAAGGTTTGAATCAATCTTGAATTGTGCTATAACTTTTATTTTTTGCTTGGCAGACAGCTTTGCAGTTGTTAGCAGGAGATGAAGAAAAGCTTTTGCAATTGATTCCCATTCTTATTGGATGTACTAGGGAAGATATTTTAGAAGGAAAATCCATCCAAACGACTAAAGTGAGAGGCATTTTACATCTCATGAAAGAAACAGCATTTAGCCATTTAATTGAGGTAAATGGTCTATTCATAATGTTTGCACTAATAACACTTACGCCTGCACAAAACTTTGCAGAAGGATAAGTTGTGATGTTCATATATTAATCGTCTACTGTGACCAAGTTTTTATGGTTGTACTATCTTGAATTTTGTACCCTTTTCTATAATGATAACTTCTTTGAGACGGTAGTCCAACAGTTACATTTCAACTCCCTGTAGGCACTCTTGGATTAAAATAATATTTTCACAGTAGCTTTCACATTCGAATCTATTTATCTTCTGCTATGTTTTTCTCCTTGATTGTAGCTTTGGTTTGTTTAATTATATTTTGTGAATAATGCAGGTTGTTTTGGGAGTGGCTCCCGAAGTCTTGTACAATGAAATGTTCACAAAAGTTTTTAGAAACTCATTATTTGAGCTTTCATCTCATCATTGTGGGAACTTTGTTATTCAAGCCTTGATTTCTCAAGCACGGCGTAAAGATCAAGTATGTTTTGTGGCAATGCTACTTTTTGAGTTGTTTACTCCTTATCACGCTTCTCCCCTCTCCTGTTATTCTAGTATTAGCATTTCTGTTGTGGGTTTTTTGTTTATTAAGTGTTCTACTTTAAATTAGTCGCTTCCATTTACTTTTCCCACAATTTGTTTACTGTTTTAGCTACTTTGGCATATTTGTTTCTCAAAAATACATGTCTAATATCTTCTTGTAAAACTCTTCATTTTGTCATAACACCTTATTGTCAATTTGCCCATTAGATGGAGTTGATTTGGGAGGAACTTGGTTCGAAATTTAAGGATCTGCTCAAAACGGGAAAATCAGGAGTTATTTCTTCGCTGATTGCTGCAAGTCAAAGGCTGCATACTTATGAGCATAAGGTTGATAACGAATTTGTGTCATTCCTATTTTACATGATTTCTTTATTTCCACCTTAGTGTTTTATATATTTGGAATTCGAAATATTTTGCCAAAGGGGTGTGCTATCCACACACCCTTTTTTTACTTCTCACACACCCTTTTAATTTTCGGCCATTGGATCAGATGAATTGAAGAAGATCAAAGTACAAAAATTAACTAGGGGTGTGTGAGAAGTAAAAAGGGGTGTGTGGATATCACACCCCTTTGCCAAATTATATAGTGTTTTCTCCGGCCAATCAGTTCAATTACAATGTTACTGATGAATAAAGTAGATGGATAGTGTATGGTATTTATTTGTATACAAGACTTTTGTTCTGGTTGTGAGTCTAGATATTCATTCTAATCATATAGCTATGTTTCCATTACTCGTTTGACAGTGTTGTGAGGCCCTTGCTACTGCGGTACATTCAAGCAATGAAGACTCTACATGCATTGTTCCCCGATTACTGTTTATTGACAGCTACTTCTACTGTGAAGATAAGTCCAACTGGAATTGGCCAGCCGGTGGTAGAATGCATGTCATGGGTTCTTTGATTCTCCAAAGAGTTTTTCAATTTCAAAATGTATGTAACCTTTCTCATAGTTTTACTCAAATCAGAGCTCCCAACTATAGTATTGGGTGCTTCCATATATAGTTAGTAGCCATAAGTTGACCGGTATACTTTTAGCATATTGTGATGCCCATTTTAAGATCGTTGAAATAAAGAGTTACAGCATTTCCATTGTTGCGCTTTGACTCTCTCCATTATTGTTTCAAAGAAAATCATGGCTGCCTTTTGTCTGTAAAATTCAGTCTCCATAAATGAATATCTACGGACCTTGGTCCTCGTATACATATACTCATATATTCTAATTAGGACATTCAAGAAATAAAATTGTGCAATTATGATAGATGCCACTGTTCTTGCATTGAAATCTTGTATTTCTTTACACTGATCTATTGTCTAATGCATTTCACCATGCAGGAATTCATACATCCTTTTATTACAAGCATTACGTGCCTCAATGCTGATAACATACTTGAAATTGCTAAAGATTCCAAAGGTGCTCATGTAATTGAAGCTTTTCTAAGTTCTGATGCTTCTGCAAAACTGAAGCGCCGGTTAATCATGAAGTATGCCCCATAACTTAATTTATAGATTGCTTGCTTACATAGTTTGTGTATGTATGTATGTATGTATCATGATGCCCCTATATTTGTCTTATGGTTCCAAGCTATTAAGCTTGATTCAATTTGATCTTCTGTTGCATACTTTGAAGGCTTCGTGGACATTTTGGAGAGCTTTCATTGCAATCATCAGGCTCTTTTACTGTTGAAAAGTGTTTTACTGCGGGTAACATCTCACTGAGAGAGGCCATAGTAACTGAGTTGGTAGCTGTGCAAAATGAGCTTTGGAACAAGAAGCATGGCCCTCATCTCATGCGGAAACTAGATGTTGATGGGTAAGCTATTTGCCATGTTCTATTTCAGAATATCAAGTTTTGAATGTGCTTCGATGTTAGTCAAGATGTGTGTCAAATCCTCTCTCTGTTAAGTAAAGCTTGCACTTGTATCTGAAATAATTCAAGTAATTACCACATGCTGGGTAGCTTCTGCCCCACAATTCCCCACACACATAATTGGAAATGCTAATTGTTTGTCGTTTGGCATACAATGTTGTAGCATTATTTGTTGGGAGTTGAATTTTTGCTGTATATGTAGTTAACCCTTTTGTAATTGACAGATTTGCTGCTAGACCTGATCAGTGGAGGTCCAGGCAAGAATCGAAACAATCAACTGTCAATGAATTTATTTCTACATTTGGCTCTAGTGAGACCAAGCCATCAAAGAGCGGCAGCTTTCTTTCAGACGATTTTAAGAACACATCGCGACCGAATAAAGTAAAGCAAATGAGTGAAGAGATTGCACATCTGCAGGAATCTCCTGCACCATTTCTGAGTACATCAGGCATCAAACACAAACCAAAGAAAACAGAACGGAACAGCAAGAAGTTTGGAAAGTTTTCAGCAGCCGAGAATGTTTCTAAAGGAAAGAAAAGCAAGTCGAAGAAAATAGTCACAGATGAGGGAGCATCCAAATCCACTTCCAAGAAAGAGAAGAAACGGCACAGAGAGGATGTTGAATCAAAATCCTCTAAGAAGTCTAAAGCATGATGTAGTGGATCATCTGCTTCTCTTTGTGTTTTGTAACTTTTGTTCAGCGCTGCAGAGGATGTAACCCAATTGGAGATGCAGAGAAACACTACCCTGGAAAAATCTTCGAAGGAGAGGAAAATTTTCTACGATAAGTAGATTTTTATTTTGCGCATAGTCTTGTGATGTTTGAACCGGAGCATAGGTTATAACTGAATCGGAAAGTTGCATGTATGAGAGCAAAATTTTGAGTTTTGTTTTGTTCTATTTCCTGTTCAAGTGGAGGTTGTCAAAGTTGTAACAGAATGGCATTGTTCCGTGTCTACATCCAAGAAAACTATTGAGTAATTTTATAGGAAAATTAATGAAAAAGGTTTCAAAACCCTGAGTTTTAACGATAAGGACAAAATAAAGGGTAAAGTGAATAGTATCAGAATTGACTTTTTAGTGTAAAAATGTGGTTTTTCGTTAAAGTGAACAGTACCGGGAGCTTTTTGTTAAAGTTACCTTTTATTTCCAATAGCCAGAGTTGTGAACCTTAGATATCAAAGTTGTAATTGCATTACAAATTGTACCACATGCAGTTGCAGCATGGGAAGCGGGATATAGCTCTAACAAAAGCTACGTATCCCGCTTCCCAATAGAAACTAGATCGTGTTGGGTTCTGTTTATTTAGGTTCTGCATTTCCTCCTCTTGGCTATCTTATGGATCGCCGTGAATGGGCGGTTTCCGGTACTGATCCCATAGTAAGGACGAGCCAGCCTGCTTTATAGTGTCTTTATGGTTGTCTGCAAATCTCTGAGAGCTTGGGATGATGAAGCCGTGACTGATGCAACGGAACTCAGGGAATGAGCATCCGCAGTTGCTCCATTAGACCGGGCTGCTAGTATCACAGCGAAAGCCAGAGCCGGAGCAATCAGAGCTCTACACCAGGCCTTCATTTCCTCTCCGGCGCCTTTCTTGGATCGAGGAATGACGATTAGTATGAAGTCAATGATGCGTAGTCCTTTGATTTATACCTAAGTGCCAGCTTCAAACAATATGGATATGATAACAGGGGGATCATGTGCTAAACTATATATTTTACGGTGATGCAAGTAGCAACAGTGACCTGCACATGTGCTTAGTCTGTTTGTTAATCATAGTGTTAATTACGTATTAGTGACTAGGAAGTGTTGGATCTTACCTACTCATAGCTGGCAATGTGTTAAGCTCATTGAAAATACCACTCCAAAGCTTCAATCTGTCTTTCTAAAAGCTCATGGATCTTGTGGTATTTCTATTATGCACTTGAGATTTCCTGTTTCCTACCCAATTCCACTTGCTCAAAACCGGAAGGGAGTCGGAGGCTTTTGGGCCGGTCACTCGTTGATGGACATATGATTGAATAAATTATAAGAAACTGTTAGTGGAACTACAAAAATATAATACTGATCGACTAAACTTCACATTTTCGTCAAGAGGTGTTGAAGAATAGTTATAGCAGCTGTTTTCTGCCAAGATCTAACGGCTAAGAACTCCAGTACCTCTTATACAGTGAGCATAGTAGATTTGCTGTCTTTGTAGTTGCATGTAAATCTTTTAGGCTGGCTGATGGTGTCATGACAGTGCAAGAGCAGTTAGAAGTTTAGACCCGGAGAGAATCCGTGGTATCCTCCGTGCACTCTTATCTCGCTCTCACTCATCACGTGACTTGGTTACAAGGTCAAGATTTCTGATTAGTTTGTTCTCACCCAAAAGAAACAAGGGAAAGTTAACTCTTGACGATTATGATGCCTATCTAGCCGTTGTTTTAGACCTAAATTCCTGTTGCAAAAATAGGAAAAATATTTGGATCTGATATAATAAACGGATCATGTGCTAAACGCTGTGTCACAGAAACCGTGAGCTGTGCACTTTTGGCTAGAACTTTGATATACTTTCAACAGGGCACATGTGATGAGGCACGTGATAACAGTGTTGTTGGTGAGTCACTAGGTAGTGGTTTCTTTCTATCCACAACATGATAACGTGGAGATGGAACAGTTGATGGGAAGCTTACTATACTGGTAGTCTGATACTGATTTGGATGAAGATGAGCAATACTGTGTATTTCCCCCAATTTGATTGGATTATTAATAAAAACGAACGTTGCTATACCGATCCAACTGTTATATTTTTCGCCGGCTTCATAACTAAAAGATAGGAAACAAAACTCAAGTCAATATAATGTGGTGAGAAAATAAGACAGGTGAGTATGCGGAGTCACGCTCGTTAAAATTATTGCCAAGATAATCGATTTGATTAACCACATAGGCTAGTACTAACCTAAACCAGATCGTCTACTCTATGCCCCTGATACAAACTTAATTAAGTTTGAGGAGAAAACATACTCCCTTTTTGCATCAATAGATATAAAGATCTCATCCTATATATACATTAAAAGAAGACTAGAAATCTACAGCCAAAATTAGAGGTAACAAAACCTCAGGTAGCAAAATTGTACTTGCATTACAAGTCGTCTAAAAATGAATGAGCCTCTTTCAACAATTTCATGGTGGATTATACCTGGCAAACAAAAACATGGCAATTGAGGTCAGAGAGAGAGAGAGAGAGAGAGATTAAAAAGCTGAAAGCAGTAGAAAGTAGTTTTACTTTACCTGTTCTGGGTGGGATTTGAAGTGCTTGGAGGAATCCTTCTAAAGCTTGAGCCTATTTGCTTATTTGGGTTCTTCTTGTCTGCCTCCAAATCTTTAAGAACCTGTGATAAAGTTGAAAATGCTGCTTTTGATGCTGCTGCAGAAGCAGAAGCCAACGGCCGTGCTTCTGCTGTTGCAATATTAGGCCATGTTGAAAATATCATGGAAATTGCAAGGGCCAAAGCAGCCAGAATTCTAGACCACCTCTTCATATTTTTGATAGCTTTTAGAGTGAGTGAAGATGGATACTTTGAAGAAGCTTATCGTTAGATGGGATGACAAATGTTTGATATATACCAAATTTTGTTTTGAAACAAAAAAAGAGAACTCTCACGCATCTTTTTTTATTTATGACTATCAGATTGAATAAACAATACGAAAATACCGAATATGATTAAAAATGAGTGTAAGAAGAGAAAAAAAAAATCTAAATTGGGATCTGATATCAGTGGGATCATGTGCTCAAACTTTGACCGATGCACGTGCAGATTTTGGTGTGAAGGGATGATGAATTGGTGATGTATTTGTAATTGGCAATGTTGGTGAGGTGATGGGGCACGTGATTTTAATATTAATAATAATATTAATTGTGTTTTGGGAAGCTAAAAGGGTGGTTATTATATGTTATTAGTGATAAGGCAGTGGTACTGGAACTGGGACAGTGGTGGATCTAATGTGTAGAGATTTTTCAACGTAATCAGAATATAAAATGATACATTACATGATCATTAATATATTATTTTATGTTGTAATTACACTGAAATCTCTCTCAAAAGTGTGGAAACAATATGATATATAAGCTGACTGAAGAGTGAAGTAGTTGGTGCCACACACCCAAAGCCGTGGGATTGGAGTGTCCCAGTCTGCACCTTCTTGAGCTATGCATGGCTGACACTTACAAAAGCAGAGTTCAAAACCATGAAAAGCTGGCACCTTTTTTATACTCTTTGAGAAGCTCTTGGACCTTGTGGCCAAACTACTGGCTTTTGTCTTTTTATTTTGATTTTTTCTTATATGAATTGATAGCAATGTTGCATAATGATTTGAATTGTTTTCTAAGTCACAATTTATAAATCAATTATGCTTAAAATCAACTAAATTCAAAATTATTTAGCAATTATTAATAAATAGATGAATCATGTTATTTAATTAAACACATAAATTTTGACATTAATCAAGCAGTTAAATAATTTCTAATTTAATTGATCTTCATATGGTAAACTAAAAACAAATGGAGTTTTTTTTTTGTGTCGTCGGCAAAATTTGATATTTGAAGATCTCAACGGGAGGAATGATTTTGGGAGTTTAGAGTTTGTATACAAAATCCTTTTGGTTGTCTTTTAAGGCAATACTTGTTCATTCTGCATTTGTCATAACGTAGAGTTTGATGTTCGAGACTTTGGTAAAATGCTAATTTCCACTTTTGGCTCGTATTTTACAATTATGTTCGAGTTTTGTTTGGATTTTGTCTCATATTTGTTAGTTCTCATAATGAAATTTTTTTGGAGTAAGAGTTGGAGGAAATTTTAAGTTTTTAAGAATTTTGGATATTTTTAGGAGTAATGCTAGATAGACCAAATTTGTAAACTAGGAATTAGATCATCTCTGGGTCCCGTCACTAGGGATCCCGATGATCAATTAATAACAACCGTCATCAAAGATCGTGCGGCCACAATTTTTTCTTTATATATATATATATATATATATATTTTTCATGCAAAATGAGGTTGTTTTACCTTTGAAAATATAAAAAGCATTCAATTGTGGCCGCACTATCTTTGATGAACGGTTGGTATTAATTGATTCCTCGGATCCCCAGTGAGGAGATCCGGAGAGGATCTAAATGATATGGTTTAGATAATTGGATTATTAATTAAATGTCGATTAACGTGCTTGTTTCTTATTTGTGACACCTAATTTGGTTTAAAAAACTTTGTCTCCTTAACATTACTCTATTTTTACTCGTGGTAGAGATTAGTTTCGGAAGAATTTGGCATGTTTGTATTTTGGTATCCAAGGCCCAAAAATCACATGCAAGACCAACTAAGTCTCGAAACCCAAATGTCATACGAGCCTCCAATCAAGTATGGGTGATTTTTGGACCAATCAAGCAAGGGACGTAACTAAAAATAAGCCAAAACAATAAAACAAAATAAGTGCTCACAAAATAAATGAGAATTAACAAAATCAAGTAGGTTAATAAGATATGACAAATGTATAAAATTAGGGGTGATTTTCGGACCGATAGTATTAAAAATAACGTTTTTAATTTTCGTTCTATAATCTCGAAGTCGAACCGGATCACATCACATTTTTTAATTTTGAAATTTTTAGAATTAAAGTAATTTCAGAAAATTCAAAATATAATTTATATGTTTTTGAATATTCTCAAACTTTTTTGTACCTGCAATTTATTGTTATTTTTTAACATTTGATAAAAAAAAAAACCAAGCGCATCACATCTGGTTTTACAAAACTACCCTTAAAAAGCAACCAACCGAGTAGCCGACCTCATTCGCAATAGGAGAATACCAGGGTATAGTAGTCAATTGAACTGATCGGGTGGGAGATGTGACTGCGGGGACTGACTCAACAAATAACGACTTCATAAACATCGTTTAAATTGATACTCGCTGGATACGACGTCGTAGGTGGGCTCTCAGCTGCAATTCGTAAACACAAGCAGCAATTGTCATTGGATGTGCGATCGAGGTCTCCTGCTTATCCCCCAATCGCCGATCTCCTCAGGTTTGCCCCAGAATTTGATCATTGCTGATTCCGATCTGTGTTCTTCAATCGTATCGTGCTTATCTGTTTTTAATTTTTAATTTCACTTTTTCGAATTTTAAATGCATAATTTTTTTTTGGTTCAATTTGAAGGTTTAAAGTTTGGCAGTTGAAATTAGGGTTAGGTTTGTTGTTCGTGTAATTACTAACAGAGGATGAGATTGCAATTGAAGTTTGTGAATTTTGTTGGGATTTTTGTTTAAAACCCTACATTGGGTGAATTAACAAACTTGTTGATTTAACTAATTTAGTAATTTTTATGTGTTCTTCTTTCTGGCAATTGTTCTAATTTAATACATTGTTAATTTAATATGTAATATTTTGATTGTTTTACAAGAATCTAACTATCTGTGTTACTTTCATCTATTTTATCAGAGGACGGGTAATAATTATTTGGAACCAAAGGAGCTAAGTACTGAATAGTGCTTTATTTATTACGTTTTTCGTGAGATGGCGGAGAAATCATGTATCAAGCGCCTCCAGAAAGAATATAGAGCACTCTGCAAAGTATGACTTCTTTTGTTCATCGGAACTTGTTTTTGGCATCCGTTTGTAGGCGGTTCTTGCACCCTGAATGTTATCTTTTGTTCTCTTTCATGTGTTCTTTGTGGTTCTATCTGGCTTGTTTGACTAGTTTACAAAGTTTGATGTTTCATTCCAATATCAGTATGTGGGTAGTTTTTGGGTCTTATTGTGTTAAGGGCTTTGGCTTCTCTCGATGTCCTGTTGTATTCATGAAAAGATTGATTAATGTGGTTATTCTTGCTAAATTTGATAACTGTGGCAAATATATGTGCGCTAGTTAAATAAATGATGTCTCCTTTTTGCTATCTTGGAACTTTATTATTTTACTCTGGATGGTGTTAATAGTTTTATTTTCTGTGCGTAGGAACCAGTTTCTCATATTGTGGCTCGTCCTCACCCAAACGATATTCTTGAATGGCGTAAGTTTATTTGCATCTGATCCTTTAAATTTGAATATATTTGTTTGGCTATATAGGTACTTATTCAATGTGGTTTGTCCGCCCTATAATTTTTATGTTGTGTGAGAGTTTTTGGTCTTTTCAATAGTTGAACGAGCATTATATGCTAGAGCAGTGGTATAGGTTAATTTTACATCAATTTGCAAATTTTAGTGAAATTGGGACGAGGCATGAAACAACAGTTTTGTTGTTAACATTGTGAAATAAGGGAATTGTCGTAAGGAACTCTGTAGGTTAGACACTCCATAATAGTTCTCAAACAGTTTCTTTTAGAAACATATAAATAGCTTGCCAAACACAGTTTTCATATTGTTAGGTATTTTATTTTTTTATTGATTATGCTGAGTCCATGAGTGACTATCACCATGAGATGTTAATGTGCCACCATACTCATAGTTGTGTTGTCATTTCCGGAAGTGCAGAATACTCCTTTGCATAGTCCTTTGCTTCTACATTATTTCTAACTGCGTCGGCAGGGTTATCTATATGATACTGTAAATTATTTCTCTTTAGTTGAGGATATTTTTGCTTATTGTTTATATCTGATGCTTCAGACTACGTGCTGGAGGGAAGTGAAGGAACACCTTTTGCAGGTTTGTCTTTTCCCCAGACTGCCATTGTATTTTGATACGTGTATTGGGTTCTTAGCATAAATAATCTATATGATAAATTAGTCATTTTTTGCACTGTTCTTATGATTATCTGGGTTTGATTTCAATGCTTGCGTATTTTTTTAATTTTCTCTACTCATTGTAGGTGGATATTACTACGGAAAGATCAAGTTTCCTCCAGAGTACCCATTTAAACCACCAGGAATCAGGTATCTACTTTTTGGATGCCAAACATCTCCAGAAAAGTTATTTGCAAATATTTATGACATATTTCGTCATGCAATTGTTTACTTTATAAATTACTTTGTTGATTCTAATTGCTACTTACTCTTTCCATGCTGTCTGTAGCATGACTACTCCAAATGGAAGATTCATGACTCAGAAGAAAATTTGTTTATCTATGAGTGATTGTAAGTTTTGTGAATTTCTTTTTAAAGAGAATATTTCTTGTGTGTTTTTCAGTAACTAACTTCATGTGGTACATTTGCAGTTCATCCTGAAAGTTGGAATCCAATGTGGTCCGTGTCAAGGTTAGACACATCTGGGTTAATTAAGAACTTGTTTTGTTATGTTAATTGTTTTTCTACGCTTTCTCTTTGTTAGCAATTCCCTATTACTTATAATACTTGTGGTAAGTTGTAATTTTACTAACATCCGTTCTTCAAATATGCAGCATACTCACGGGGCTACTTTCATTCATGGTGAGTCCATTTTGGCCCTTTGACATGCTGATTTCTCTTTCACTTTGGTTTCTTTTTGCAATTTTATTTTCTACTGCGAACTGTTTTTATAATGTTATATCAGATTCTCCTAACGAATAAGTTGCTTAATGAATCTTAACTTGTTTGGAAGTACAGGCAGCCGTATCTTTTGTATAATGAGATGTGCTGATTTGTATCCCTGCTGCTGTGTTCAGTAGTTCAGGCAAATCATTTTATGTTGAACATGGTTTATTTAATTTTTTTCAAACTCTATTCCTTTGGTTGGAAATGTCACATCCTTTTGTTACTTTTGAAACATCTCTAATGCTTCAATACATATTTTCTCACGTAGATGGACACCAGTCCTACTACCGGCAGTGTGAACACTACTGTTGCTGAGAAGAAACGTCTGGCAAAAGCTTCTCTTGCATTTAACTCTAAGAAGTAAGTTCACTGGGTCATCCACAGCTTGTTTCCTCTATTTTAGATTATTTAAGCCACACCGAGGGCTAAAGTAACTTAATGTTTGAATATGGTTGTGGTTGAGTGGCCCATGCTCTTCTTCCATTCATCTGCATTTGCATTAACCAATTCCAATTGCCAATTGTGTTGCTTGTATCTGTTCAAAATTTGCTTGAATTAGGTGAGTTGAGAGTACTAGGCGTCAAATCAGTTTGCTCAGACAGCTGATTTTTTAGTAGAATTTATATATCATTCCAATAGACCCCATTGGATTTTTTTTCGAGGAAAAAAACTGTTCAGACACCCTGCCCTTTCATTTCCATCAACGGTATTCCTGATTAGGGGTCCCCTGTGTGGATTACTCCCCCTTTGGCTCGTTTCTGGTTTTCTACGTAAGTTTCAATCTTTATCGTGCTGTCTGACAATTTTATATTGAAACAGTGCAACATTCCGGAAAATGTTCCCCGAGTATGTGGAGAAGTATAACCAGCAGCAGCAGCAGCTTTCCGAGCAGCTTACTCCAGAGCATGTGTCATCCGATCTATCTCAAGGAAATTTGAGGCCCTTGTTGGAAAAGGTTGATGATTCAACAGGAGGTATAAAAAGAGTAGATGCCGAGGCGCGAAAAAAGAAAAGGCAGTCAGTCCCAACCTGGATGATGGTTTTGCTGATTTCCGTCTTCGGTGTTGTAATGGCGCTGCCTCTACTTCAACTTTGATATCGTACATCCCAAGTAGAAAATTTATTTGGGTCCGTGGACATAAAAGCTGTTGCGAGTCGAGGCACTTGTTCCAAATACTCGATTTAGGTTTTGTCTCTGTATCTAATATAATTTTGTATAGGAGGTTGATGCTAAGGTCAGTCGACTCTCGTGGCCGATGTTTTTCCTTCTATGTCAATGTTTGGTCCTCGTTTGCCTGCTAGTGTTCAAACATGACACTGCTCGTTGTGTTATTTCGACTTGAGTGGAGTTTCTGTTTGGTCTTTTGGTTGCTACTCTCTCTCGCCTGCAATCACGCACAATATAACCCTCCCTTGCACGCACAAGTTTCCGGTTCGGATTTCGGTTTACATTGGACATGCACAGCTTAGAAAATGATAGGATAATGAACTGAAGTTCTAAGTAATGCACGTATGGAGGTTCCCAGGCATGCAAATATATTTACAAACCTATATGAGAAGTTAATATATGATAATTTATGAAAATCAAAATACACATACAGTAAGTATATACACTTTTCAAAATTCGGGTCTTCACAAAAGAAGGGTGGGAGGATGGATAAGGTTGCAAGTGCAAAATACGGTGAAAAACACCGGAAAATGGCGAAAGACGCAGAGAATAAACGTCGTGACCTCAGAATCCGGCAACCATAAGCAGTGAAAGGGCAGGACCGTGCATGTAATTACTTGAGAGGAGAAGGAAAAGATGAAGAGTAAGGAGGTTGTTGCCAACCCCAACCTTTTGGTAGTTTCTCCGCGAGATGGAAAACGGGGAAGCATATAGGATTTTTGGCACAAAAGTTTAACAGAACAATATAAATTACATTAAGGGGTGAGGAATTTTGGCAAAGCCGCACAATAGGTCAGTCATAATATTTTGATATCGAACTCATTATACATGAAAGTCAAATTTAAGATCTCTCATTACAAGTGAACATGAATAACACAATAAATCAACCATAATAAGTCGAAATATTATAAACAATACAATAAATTGTCATCTTGACCTATTAATCTAGTGACATCCTGTCTTTACTTGACTTGAAAAGATTTCAAGTTCAACTCACATCGATGTAAAAATAATAAATTTATAATAAACTCGATAAAACGTCATTGTATAGTGAAGCAAGTTTCTTTTTCTCTCTATCTTGCTTTATAATTGGTTATGTTCTGATTGACGCCAGAAATGGAGGAAGAAGGAGAAACAGACTTTACCTTTTCCCTTCAAAACTTTTGCCCAAAAGCAAGCAGGTGGATTGTCTGCCTTCCATATCTATACTCTTCTTATGCCTTCCTGTAATGTGTGATCATGATTAAGTCATGTCAATATTTTATATTAATTTTTTATAGAAATAATAAAACAAAAAGTAATAGGAATATAAAATATTGACATGGTTTAACCGTTATCACATAAACAGAAAGGTATAGGAAAAGTATGGAAATGAGAGGGTAAACAATCCATCATCCAAAAGAAATCCTCAAACCCGCCAAAACATGCTCCGCATTCGTCGGCACTCGTGCATGACCCAGTCCACATGACAAAATGTATCTATCACTGCCCTTAATTTTTAAGGGCGATTCAAAATTAGTCAATTAGATTTGATAGTATTTTTCTTAATTTGTAAGTGATCTCGTAACAAATTAGGTTTCTCATTGTGTGATTAAGTTAAACTCTTCTCTTTCCTTAGTGTAAAATATATCGTTATACTAAACAATAATTAGTCTTAGGCTTTTTAAATATTCCAAATAACTACAACATTTTAAAAAATAAACATTTATTAGGTCACTAGCGTTAAATGATGATGTGAATAAATATTGAAATAGATTTGAACTCTCAAGTCATATGTGAAGATTTGAATTCCCAAATTGACCCTTTTTAGCCAAGCAAATTTAGTGTTTTTTTTTTTTTGGCTAAATGTCACGATTTAAGGATTTTGAGCTCCAAAGATAAGGATCAGCGAAAATCAACTTCATTTTTGTCCATGTTTATCATTTAACATTAATGTCGTTATCACTTAACACTGATACCGTAGTTACTTGACGTTTGTAACCTAACATATGTTTAACTTTGAAAACATTAGGTAGTTTTTTGGAATGTTTTAAAAGGTTATGACCAATTTGTAATCACCCCTAAAGTTTGGTAGTCATGCGTCCTTAACCCTTAATTTTTTTGACAGTTTTTTTTTTTATTACAACTGATATTACTATCATAATCTAAACTAATGGAGGAGAAATGTTTGAACTCTTGATTGAAGAGGAATGCGCTAACTACAAGGCAATACACCACTTGAAGGGGTTAAGGGTTGATTAAAGGGAGTAATGCTAGGGAGACTATTTATATATAAAATTTGCAAACTAAATGATGTGTCAGCAAGAGGAATTAGCACATTTATCAACGCTGAAGTCAAAATTCAATGATCAACTTTCATGTCATTTAGATTACAAAATTTTGTCTACATTTTATTTAATGGAACCCAAAAACATTTTATTTAAAAACTCTTTCAGTTATTTTAAAAGCACATATAAACAAGTCATTAGTTTCCTGGCATTACTCTTAATTTTGTGATGACAGGGGACCATCGATTAGGAGCACTGTAAAAGTCAATAAACAGTGGTTACCACTAATTAATGTTTCCAGCTTAACTTTGCCATTCAAGTGATTTTCCGTTTCATACGTTTTGACTTGTCAAGTGAGCCGTTTTAAGTATCTTTTGCTCATTGCACTCTGTGCTGCTTTCTCAAGTATGAACACTGCCATTCCAACCACCGTTTCAGATTTTTGTGGGTTTTTTTTAAACTAGAAATATTTTGATGTGGGTTTTTCTGTAAAAGGGTGGTTGGCTTTTGCCTTTTCTGATCAATGGCTAGTAGAAATGGACCACTATAATTTAGTACCAGAGCTTTCTGCTTGATTGATTGCTCTTCTTCAACTGAAAGGTAGAGAAGTAGCTAAGAATTTCATTTCATCTTCTTATCTTTATAATACAAAAAAAATTATGCAAAGCGATATTTGGGAAGGGAGATTCCAACTCAAGACCTCAGCTGCAAGAGTAAACGCTTTCTAACAATCTTCTTGTTTTTCCTTAATTTAGACGTGCATGAAGAAATCTCCTGTGCATCCAAAATATGAGATGGATCATGATCATAGCAATGGATTTGATCCTCATACCGACTTTTATCAGGTTAGGTTATTAATTAGTTAACGTTGAAGCGTTGAGTCTCGTAATGTTGAAGAGATTATAATATTTTGGGCATTCTTTCTTTTAAAGGACATATAAACCACTATAATCTTTTGTCACTTTCGTGCTTGAAAACAATTCTGTAGTCAATGCAAAAAAATATTCTATTAGCTAATTTCATCTGGTTTTAATTTTTAAATTCAATCAGTTTTTGGAAGAAGCCAAACACTATTCAGTAGAGGGAGACGTCCAGGCATCATCAGAAGAAGGTGGAGAGAGAAGATTGGGACAAGAAAAGAAGAAGAAATCATGGAAAAAGTTACTATTTCCATGGTTGAAAGGAGAGAAACTGAACAAAACTACTACAAAACCAGCAACCACATCTCATGTTTCTAATACGAAGAGGACTAATGTTTCCGGTCCGGTGTATGGCACCGGCAAGGCTACCGATGGCAAGCACCGGCGTCAAATGTCGGGGCCTATTGCCAGTCTTTTCAACCCCACAAAGAGAGCAGACAATGTAATGCCTTATATGTGCATCAACAAGAATGGAAGCCCTCAAGTTGGAAAAACTTATGGGCCAGTCTATTTGGTGACATAAATTTTCATGAAGTAGTTGGGGAATAAATAATTGAAATTATTAACCTTTCTGCTCCATGAAGGATTTGAACTGATTCATGGAACTGTGGTGGCAAGAAGATCCTAGTCTAACCCGAAAATTTTGATGAAGTACAATGAACTTATGGATCGTGCATTGGCTGTGATGGGAATGCAGTTGGATCATCGAATGGAAGAAAGCCGGGAATTCAAGCCGTCTTGGTTGCTTCGAATCATCTGGGGATGGAAAAGGTGCTGAGAAATTGTTCTTTAGGTGTACTGTTATCGTGTTTCATTTCAGAGTATGCTGTAAAATTGAACTTAAATTGCTTGAAAACCAAGTCGATATAGCCTTCTCTTAGGGTTTGTAAGTAATAAAAGGAATTGCAATTAAGAAGTGACATTTGATGAGTTTTGCTTTCGCACCTTGTGCTTATCTCTCGCCTCATGTCATGTGTCATTTGAGGTCAGGAGAGAGATAGGCACAAGGGGATAGGCACCCGGTTACAAAAAAGTTTCTCTCGCTTTGGACTACATTTTTTATGTCCTATTTCACTCAATCTTCAACTGCATCCTCATAATTTATATGCAGGGAAGCCAAATTATAGTTAAAAGAAAAAGTTAGTACTACACTTTCCCAGGAAAGCTTCATGTATTCTGCTTCTGCTAAAAGAGATGGAATGGCTGAGATCATTCAACTTGCCTTTATGTGACAGAGACATTTTATGGCAATTGAGGACTGTTAATATATCTGAAATGATGCTTACTTCATACATGTGCAGCTGTTTATAATTTGGGAGAAGCTTTCTGAGAGATCCTCATTATCCCAAAAACTGGGGAGAAATGGTATGGTCATTGCGGCTTGGTTGTATATCTTTTTACGTGATGGGGAGATGGGCACAAAGAGATATCACTAGGGAGAGATATGAGTGGTTACAAGACCGATTCTCTCCCAACAATCATTTAATTTGATTTATCACGTGACAAGTGAGAGAGACACAAGAGAATATACTAACAGTTACTCTCTCCAAAAACGTATTCCTCTTGCCGTTCTGGCATTTTTTTTGTCTCAGAAACTGATAGAATAATAACAACACAAAATGTTGTTTAAAGATCAAAGAAGCCTCAGTAGTGATTTTTCCATATTATTTTTAGCCGCTTACACACCTCTGATTAATTTGGTTCATTGGTTCCGTTTGATTTATTCAATTTGATGACCTTAAATAAAGAGGGGTGCGATGATAAAATACTGTGTGAAAATCACTTCCAGCAAAGGCAGAAGACATAACCACCAACATCCAACATAGACAAGAGAGATGATTGCGCATATTGGATGCTCACTAATCTGGAACAACATTTATGGAGTCAACAGAGAAATTTCCTCTTCACAAATGAGAGACTTTCACACCTTCAAAACAACGCGAGAGAAAGTCAAAACACATGACATTATTCTCGGTGGCACCAAGTGTAGGTAAGTCCTTTCCCTTGGGAATAACCAAACAAGAAAAAGTTAAAAAACTTCAATTACCATTTCATTTCCTTTCTTCTTCATAGAATCATAGGTTAACCAAAAAAAAGGGTTTAAGGCATCAAACCCATAATTAAGAAAACTGAGCCTACATTTAGCTTACAAAATATACATTCATTTCAAACAATTTGTTTGAATTTTGTTTCAAAGTAAAGAGATACATAAATATATTACAACTTTCTTGACATCTCAAGATCCATCTCTTCAAGAATAAAAGAACAATTTACCAAATTAAAATCCCCATAGACAATGCTTATATTGTCATCTCCATAAGAACCCTAATCCAAAATTCTCAGGGATGCAAAACATTGCACATCTATCAGATCCTCCTCAAACAACAATTTTTCATCACCAAAATTAATCTTCCCTTACCAAATTATGTGCAAACATTCTAGCTTTTTTTCTAACTCTGTCCTCCTCCTCTCTCTCCTTGTTCAACATCCACAGAACCAGGACTGCAGATACTAATCCTCCTATCCCTGCTCAACAACCTCTTCAGTGACCTCAACCGTGTCGGCACCGGAGACTTCAAGTCCTCTCCGGCGAACCTGTTACTGGAAGGCGAAGGCGAAGCCGAAACAAATGGAGTCTCGCTTGGTATATCAATGACCAACATCCCATCGCGCCTATTACTTGCAGATGACAAAGATGAAGAAGGTGGGCAAACGGGTTGTGATGAAGGGCCTTCTTCCTCCAAACCCGAACCGGGTCCGGAGCTCACCTGGGTTTGGTTCCCCCAAAACAACACATTTGTTGGGAAATTCGGAGTCTCAACCGAAATCTCAGATACCAAGTTCTCAGCTGGTGATAGTATCTGATCACTTACATTCTCTTCCAATGCAGAAGTACTGGAATCAGCAGAGCTCCCAGGAGCAACAGGGTTTCTACAGAGCGGACATGTGGAGTGAGACTGAAACCACATATCGATACAATCAACATGGAATCCATGACTGCATTTCGGAAGCAGCCTTGCTTTCTCGCCATTGACGAGCTCAGAGAGACAAACCGCGCATTCGAGACCGTCTTTTAAGTCATCGGAAGGAAACACTACTACTGGCAAGGATCTGAGGACTAAAGGGTCGAGCCCTCGTCGCATCGTGGCAACTGGGTCCTGCCCGGGAGCGAAAACGAATCGCCGCCGCCGCCGTGACTGACCGGGAACCGAGGAGGTGAGGTCATCGTTTGCCCGCCACAAGTAATATTTGGCGTAGAGGTGGAGGCAGAGGACGAAGACGACTACCAGGAAGAGGACGAGCACGGCGATCATCATGATTTTTCCGGTGAGTTGTACGGCGCTCGAGTCGTCGAGTGTTCGACGGAAAGTGGAGGAGTCTCCCATTGTTGCTGTTGTTCGAAGTAAAGGTGAGAGCTTTACCTGAAAAATCCAAAAAATGGAAGAAGGGTATTGAGATTTTGAGGAAATTAGGAGAACCCAAATGAGAAATGCTTGTGTTTTGCTTGGAAATCAATTTTTCTGGATGAATTAGAGGCATAAATATATGTGGACAGAGAGAGAGAGAGAGAGAGAGAGAGAGAGGCAGGTGTAGTG
The DNA here is from genome assembly GCF_963583255.1 of Pyrus communis. Lineage (NCBI taxonomy): Eukaryota > Viridiplantae > Streptophyta > Magnoliopsida > Rosales > Rosaceae > Pyrus > Pyrus communis. The sequence continues at coordinate 10,851,967 of NC_084809.1, read as the reverse complement.
GGAAGGAAGTTGGATTTGTTCTTTGGGAGGACTAGGAAGGGAGAAAAATCTTTGTCCTGAAGCTTGAGAAAGAGAAAGGGACGTAAGTGCAGAGAGAGAGAGAGAGTTGTATTTGTAATTTGCACCTCTACTTTTTAGGTTATAGGAGGAGTCAAAAGACACGACATTTTTGTGGTGGAGGGAGAGAAAATCAAAATATGGTGGAAGAAGACGGCAATCTACTAATTGGGTCCAAATACGCGGGCAGAAGGTAGAATTATAAACAAAGGACTTCGAGTTCAAAGTTCAAACCCCACCTCTCAACTCAATGTCCATTTCTCAGTGCTTTCCACCTCTTTGACCCCAATTCTGGCATTTTATCACTTTTGAGACTTCATTTTTTCACTTTCAGGTTAAAATATATAATTCCTGATTTCCTTGTACACATTTTCAAAGTCATTTTTACATGTTACAGTCCTTTTTATCAAGATAGGATTTTCATATAACAGGAATTTTACCTGTTACAGTCATTTTTAATAAGATAGAATTTTCATACAACAGGAATATCGTCACAATGACATTTCAATGTTACATAAGTTTCTTCTTTAATTACTATTAGAAAACTTGGTTCTAATATCACACTCCTCGAGTTTTTTAACGGTTATGAATTAACATGATGTCAGATTTGTAGTTGAGCACTTTCTTTGCATTCACGACGAGTATTGACTTTTTAGATTATACACTAAGACGACATCCATGACATTGAAGTTTAAGTTTTTATCTCATGAGTAAGTAGCAGTTATAATTAACTTGACCACTTAAGCTTGTGCTTGTAGATTTGAATTTGATGAAGAACATTTGAGAAGTAAAATAGGCCAATGCTACAAAAGTGGCTAATTGGTGGTTAGTGTAAATTTAACGTCCAAAGCAGCATTTGAACCACAATGTTCAACTTTGGTGGTTTACGTTCGTTAGTTCAACACCACCTTATTGGAATGAAGAACTTGATATGACAATATTTAATAGCAACTAGCAAGAGAGAAGAAAATACAATACAAAACTAGTTCAACGTGGCAGTATTCCGAACAATTATAGATCGCCAAATAAAAAAATTAATCTTCGAGACGATATTATAACGCGCTTAAAGTATACATAAAGTATACACTACACCAGTACATTTTCGATTCAAATGTCAACACGTGTCTATTTTTTGAATTATTACATTATCGGGAAAAATACAGGTGTGGGGTCTTCTCCACACGATTTGTGTTATGTTCTGTTTTCAAGCACTGTTCTAGGTCTTAAAGCAAATCTCAAAGCAACTAATTACACCTAAACCCTAATCTCTAATCCGGAAAGTTAGCTGATTCCCAGCTGCTTTTGATGTCGGAATCAAATATTTTTCTAATTTGTACCCTCTTTTTTCTCTTTCGTTGTAGGTTATGCTTTTATTTAAGATGAGTAGTGAGCGGTGATCTCTTCTAACATTAAAAAGAAAAATACCGTTAAATTAAATAACTAATTAGTCGTCCTAAGTGGTGTTTAAGTACGAGATAAAAGAGCAGACTCGCATTGTTATTGGGTAAGTTGCAGGATGCAGTTGAGCTTGTCATGACTGGTATAATATGTGCTCCATTTGTTTGTAAAAGTTTGTCAATACATTATGCACTCGTGCATGTAACAAAGTGATGTGAACTCCCAGATGGAATCCCTGCACTGATCTGAACCGTTAACAAAAAATTTTGGGTACAGTTAAGTTTTTTTATATAAAATTCCTCTCATTAGTTCTAACAGATTTTTTTTTTACTAGATGCAGTATGAATCATATGGCCGAGCGGCCTTGATTCTTGGTGGTAGTTATGATTTTGGGTTTTGATTGTTTTCGGCTATGTGAGCTCGAATACGAGTTATGCTAGATTTTAGTACTGGATATGATAAAACAAACTCTTTTTTTTTTCTCCTTTTACACACTTTATTTAATCATGTCGATTTATTCTCATCTGATTTATTCAATCTAATGATTAGAAATAAGAAAGACATGTGTAAGACTACATAAGAGGTGTGAAAATCGGCTACCTTTTACTATTATAGGTTGTTGGTTTTACGATTACATTGAGATCTGTATCTTTCTTTGATGTAATTTTTAACTACTTAGAGCTATAATCTTGGTATCAAAAACTCAACAGAGGAAGCAATATTATATTTTATGAGCTCTCCTCCAATTTAGGTCCTGCAATTTTCCATGATTTTGGGCTTTAATTTAACATTTAGAATATAATAATGATGAACACTTGAGCAAGAAATAAATGGGATGGACATAATAATTGAATTGAAATGATTTTTGTTGCTCAGTAGTTATAGCCATTCATGTCATCCATTGGTAAAAGCAGAAACACACACAGAAATGAGTACCAAATTTTATAACTTTGTTTACAAATTTATAACTTATCTAAAAGGTTTCCGGCCTTTTAGCTAAAATGATCCTTAAAACTTGACATAACTCATCACTTTACTAATCCTTGATAATGAAAATTGATAAAAGTGGTTCTTGAATTTGTTCACCTTAAATCATTTTGGTCTTTCGTGAAAAGTCTGTCAATATCTTTTTATCAATTGTCACGCGAACAACTACGTAACCACATTTTTAAGGGCATTTTCGTCAAACCAACTTCTCTACTTAATGAGGATATTGACAGATTTTTCAAGACATGACTACAATAATTTACAATGGACAAACTTAGGTACCACTCCTACTGATCTTCATTATCAAAGAACAAAATGAAGAGTTATATTAATATCAAAAATTATTTTGGTTAAAAAGTTAAAAGATTACTGAAGAAAGTTGCAGGTACGAAAGAGGCCGTGCCAGTTTGACACCGGGCCGCAAGGCTTTATTTGATAGCTTGAGGGCCATAGCTTTACATATTACTGAAAAGGATAAAAGGAAAATGGGGATCATTTGATAAATATAAAAGAAAAAGGAGGGGCGATGAAGTGAACAAGGGTTGAGATCAATGCACTTTAAAACAAGTTTGATTTAACGTTGTTTGGTAGAGATCAAACTTTACCCCTAGTTTAGATGTATATGGAATGATTCATAAAATGTAAGATAACAAGTTTCAGTTGCTTTTACTTTCAAGTTTTTGTTTCATATACGTTCTTGTTTTCACTTTTAAGTTTTTATTTCATATACGTTCTTTTCGTCTTTAAAACTAAAAACAAAAACCTAAACAAAAAGCAAAATAGCTATCAAACGGACGCTCCAACTTTACCGCTCCCTACACTTTAAAGATAGAGATATCATATTTTTTCCCCATGCAGCAACCAGATCTCCTTGTTGACTTATGTGTCTGTCTTGTTAGAGAAAGAGTTGTGCAAATTTTAATTGGGGTGTACCGAGTAATGTCTTAGGAACTTTTTCACCAGCAGGAAATGTGAAGAAATAGATTTACCCCTATGTAAAACATATGCTTTGGAATGTCTGCATAATCTCAGAGTTCACAATTAGTTTGTAAGAAACCATACACGCCATGGTTAAACTTGGCTAGTCAATTTAATTAACACTTTTTAAGCTCCCTGCTGTTATTCGCACGCGAGTGCATAAAAAATTAGAAAATAATCAGTTCGGAGTGCATATGGATAAAGAACGCACTATCTATGATCATCAAGCTTTCTTTATTGTTGATGGCTTTGAGAGAGGAAGTTTAATTTGGAACAGCATTTGTGCTCAGGAATGTTGAAGTTGACTAGTAAGCAGATTAAGCAACAAGGAGGACCTGTTAGGGTTTTGACTTCTGGGAATTGGAAGGAGGAGGCTGGAAGATTCCAGGAGGGGCTGCGGCTTGGGAAACTAATCAGATGGTCAATGATTCAAAGCTATAACTTAAATTAATCAAAATAATGAATGCGTGAAGCTTCAACTTGTTGGAAGAATATAGAATGCATGCGTGTAATCAAAATAAAATGAAGAACCCATGAAGGCGGCTAAGCAAACCGACCAATTCAAACATATATATTTGAGTCACGTTTATAATACAATACAATTCGATACAATGCAATACAATCCATTTCTAATTAAGTGATGTACTTCTGAATCACATGATCATATTTAGGAAGAGATTGAAATGTCTTTGTGAGTCTTCCTAGTTTCTAGAAGAATGAACTGTTATGGCTAACCCATCAGCTAGTCTTTTTTTTTTAAAAGACAAAAAAAAGTGGTATGCTTGTATTAATGTATTCCATTAAAAAAATGAAATTTTAACGAAACATTTCCGTTACTATTCACCTTTAACGAAAAATCACATTTTTACCTTACCTTGATATTATTCACTACACCATTATTATTATTTTTCATTAAAACTGAAGTTTTTTTTGAACTTTTCACTAGTTTTCCTTTAAAAATGGGAGATTTGTTGCCTAAAACATTCATGTGATAGAAAAGCTAGACAAGTTGAAAAAAATATTGGTGGGAGGTCAATATCAAATACAACAACTACAACAATCTCAAGTCAAAAGTCAAAAATTCATTTCTAAAGACTAGTTTAACAACTACAATGCAAGATGTTGCTTTCTTTGGTTTAAGATTGTATTCATGAATTCGACATCGCATCTTATTATTTGCTTGGACAAAAATATTACTAATTTAAGCAAATGATAATATGCTATGGCGAATTTGTGATTATTTTCTCTTCCCATGGGCAAGATGAACCACATATGTCATTTTGACTGTTTGCCTTTTGCTTCTTACCTTGCCCTTGCCTCTTTAGAGTGTTTTATCATATATAGGGTACAGGGGTACCCATACTCAAGGAGAACATTAAAAGGAAAATTAATGGAAAATGCTTGAAAACTTTGAGTTTTAATGATAAGGATAAAATAAAAAGTAAAATGAATAGTACCAGAATTGACTTTTTAGTGTAAAAATGTGGTTTTTAGTTAAAGTGAACAGTACCGGAAACTTTTCGTTAAAGTTACCAACATTAAAAGAATGGTAGTAAAATTATGTGTGTGGTAGCACCACTCTAAAAAAAACTGGGCAATTTTGTGTGTAGCAATAAAAGGGTAGGGGCAACTGCATACATTGGCCCTAATGTGGCATTGCCAATAATTACGTACGTTCATTCATTAATAATAATTCTAAATTACACCACATGAAGTATAACTTAGGTGAGTTGGTAACACAAAATCGACATATCACGTGGTGTTACAGTTACGTACGTTAATTTTTTCAGTAGTTCAACTATTACAAATAAAGTGGGAAGCAACGTAATTCCATGCTAACCATATTTGGGATACTATTCTAACAATTCAGCCAATCCAGAATCCTCTTTGGTTCAAACTAATAATTGAGCAAAACTTATCACTTTAGGAGGCCTAAATTGAAAATTTGGCAATTCTATGGGGTGATAACATTATGACATATTTGTCGATTTACTTTCTGAACTTGTATAGAGCTGTCAATTTTCCATCTAAACTTTAATTTTAGCTTATTACCTCTTAAACTTATGTAAATGGCCCCTATTGTTAGATTTTAAAGATTTCCATCCATGGCAACTGTATGAGGACAAAAAGGTATTTTTATTTTAGGTAAATTGGGCGTAAAGCCGATACTTTGCAACTGCTAATTGGACTCTCATAGCTAATTCAAATAGAAAATGTACAGAGTAAACTAGCAAAAGAGGAAGAAGAAAAAGCAACCTGCTATCCACATTAGTAATAATAATTTAATGCCCTCAAATATTTGCCATGTGACCAAAATGAATAGAAAATAGGGTGGAAAATTCTAAAATTTAAAGTCATCGGAAAATTGACTAATTGTAAAAATTCAAATAGATAATTGACTAAAATTAAAATTCAAGAAGGAAATTTGCAACTCCTTACAAGTTCGGGAGAAATTAACAAATCCTCAAACATTGTCAATGAACATAAAAGCCCACTTTTGTATAAAATTACAAAGCCCACATAAAAATATCAGAACCCAGAAGCCTAGAGGCCTCAGGGAAATCTCCATATCAAAAAAATATCAAAGTGGGCTACATTTAAGTTTGAAACCCAATCGTTATCCATCTCTGTTGCCACCGTTATCAGAGTGGTATCTTTGCGTGCGTCTCTGTGTGGCTCTCGCAGTGGCAGAGTCTGTGTTTCTCCTTCCCAAAACCCCACCTCACTTTTCTGCTTCTGATTTTATGATTTTCGGGATTTCTGCTTTTCTGGTTCGGTAAGTTCTTCCTGAAATGCTGGCTGTGCTGTCTGTCTCTGCTGAACTGTCGCTGCTGAGTTTGGAATTTGCTGGATGAGCTTCCATGCCTTCACTTGGTAATCAAATTTAATCTCTTTTTTTTTTGTGTTTTTTGTTTTTTTTGTTTTTTTTAGTATGTTTTAAGTAGTTTTAGAAAACCCATTGTTTTAAATTCAAGGACCTCCGTACAACTTTTTCAATATGTGTGTGTGTTGGGTGTTCAATTGTTAAAGGACTGAACTTCATGCATAGACTTGCTAATATGTGGACTTTAGTTTCATGAGTTGCCCAACAACCCTTTGGCCTCGTTTGGTGTCAGTGATTGGATTTGATTCGATTGCTCACTGGATTGAGTGTATGTCGAATGAAGAAATGGATGACAATTTTCAAATTTTGTCCAAGTAGAAGGTAGAAGATACTTTATTTTCTGTCAGAAATGGTAGAAGATGGAGTAGTAATGAAGGAATCTAATCCCTTCCAATGCCCAGATGAATGGTTGGATAAGGAGCGACCAGTTTCCTCCACGTCTAATCCAATCCATCTTTTACCTTCAACTTCGAAAAAGTTTGGAACTTGACATCTTTTCTTCCTTCAACATATGTCTATCATCGAATCCTGGACACCAAACAAGGCCTTCATTAAAGAATTTGGACTTATGTGTGTGTATAAAAAATGTCGAATTGTTGAAGGAATGATCCTCTTGCTGATAATTGTTGTTGAAGCTCTGAGGATATCTCATATATGCCTGTACTTTTCAGCAGAGATTGCTGCTGCACAGCCTGCCTTCCAAAATCATCTCGGTACACTCAGGGCTCAAACCCCTGTTTATGGTAATGTAATTTCAAGTCCATTCGCCTTTGGAAATGACAAGAAACTGTCATCTGCTTGGAAACTCTCTCATATATCTATAAAATTGAACTTCAACTTGGGGCGCATTAACGTCCCAAAGGGTAGTCTCGGGATCATGGCAGTTGCTACTCTTGAATCCAGAAGTTTGGTTCAGAATGAGAATGCAAACATGGGTTACGACGGTTCAGAGCTGGGCAGGGAGTCCAGTCGCTGCGCAGGTCAGCTCGAGCCTTCCAGTGATGATTCCGAAGAACTGGATGATAGGGAGAAGTTAAGGCGATTGAGGATTTCTAATGCTAATAAAGGGAGCACGCCATGGAACAAAGGCCGAAAGCACAGTCCTGGTACTGATATGCCTATCCAGTCTGCCTTTTGCTTTACCTATCTGTATCCATTTTGCTTACCGTACACTAAATATTAGTACAAATATTGCAGAAACCCTTCAGCTGATCAAAGAGAGAACAAGGCTTGCAATGCAGAATCCTAAGGTGATGTCATGTAAGAAGAATTTGCATGTTCTCATAGAATGATCTTAATGCCTGTAGAATAACATATACATTAGAGCAGCTAGAGCTACATTTGAAACTTCGGCATTGTCTTCAGTCAGTTCATTATGAAATGACGAAGATGCATCTCTTGAGCTTCTTCCTAATTCGGCTCTATTTACCGCTGATCTTAGTTTTTCGTTGTAATGGAAATAATAGTGCTAAGTAGTTGAATCTGATAACTCTTCCCCAAGTACATAAATATCTTGCAGCTCTTCTGCTTTCAAATGGGCAGGTTAGCTGGTCTGTGTCCAAACTAATTGTCTTGTTAACTGAAGGATCACCTTGCTAATGCTTGACCGGGTACCTAATTTAAAGCATATACTCGTAAATTTGTATCCAATCGAAAGGGTAAGTCATTGGCGTATTGCCAACAATGTTTGGTTTATGAGTATGCACAGGTTTTGTGTTTTTAAGAGATGGAGGTAACAATATTTGGCTATGCAGGTCAAAATGAAGTTGGTGAACCTTGGACATGCTCAAAGGTGGGTATTGCATTGTTCTGTTTATAAGGACTTAAGTACTGTTTCCGGATAGCCTTTTTTCTACTTGGTTTTCAGCGTTCTACATACTAAACCAGAAGCCTGAGATTATAAGTTTCAGTTACATATTTTCTTTTCATTGACCATGTAGTGAAGAGACAAGAGTTAAAATCGGGCTTGGAGTGCGAATCAGGTGGCAAAAACGGCGTGAGGAACTATCATTGCAGGAAAATTGCTGCTATGACTGGCAGAACTTAATTGCTGAAGCCTCTAGACAAGGATACGACGGTGAAGAGGAACTGCAATGGGATGTCTACAAGATCTTAGATGAAAAGCTTACAGAGGAGTATATAGAGAGGGTTGAGCAAAGGAAAATTATGCGTAGGCCAAAAGGAAGCAAGAGAGCACCCAAGTCTCTTGAGCAAAGAAGGAAGATTTCACAAGCAATCTCTGCAAAATGGAACGACCCTGTAAGTGCAAATATGGTAATCTTGGAGAGGTCTTATCGTTATTAATCAAATCATCGGCTTTGGTTCCGATAGAGTTTTCATCGCTATATAAATTGTGTTCAATGGTGTACATAACTGCCTAAATGACCTATGTTATTACATGTTTAGTAAGAGTAGTATGAACCTGAGCCTTGTTTTCTTTAAGCTGTATTTTCCTCATGTAATTCGTGCATCAGAATTATCGCGACCGTGTTTGCTCTGCCTTGGCCAAATATTATGATGCATCATATGGACCCGAAAGAAAGCCAACGAAGAAGCCAAGTGGTAGTACAGAGTCCGCGAGAAGGGTACCTGCAAAGAAAAAGGTTAGCGAGAAAAACAGTTTCTCTAGTGGCGAGATTAAAATCCAAAAGCAACGACTGAGGTTGAGAAGTAACGCACCCATGTACAAGGATCCTCTTGCGAGTTCTAAGATGGAGATGATAAAGAATATCAGAGCACAAAGAGCAGCTGCTGAAACCAAAAAAACTGAAGCCGTAGAAAGAGCTAGGTAAGCTTATTTTGTGTACTGATTGGTTTGAAAACTCTATGCACTCCTTGCATGGAATTCACTAGCCTGCAAAATCATATCTCCCCTTGTTTGGTTGCGGTTTCATCAGTTGTGGTGGTACTTTGCAGGTTATTGATTGCGGAAGCTGAGAAGGCAGCTATGGCCCTTGAGGTTGCTGCAACAAAGAGCGCTGTTGCTCGAGCTTCCCTCGTTGAAACCCGACAGCTTATAGCTGAGGCAATTCAGTTCATTGAATATGTTGAGACGGCAAAGATTTCTTTGTTCGAGAATGAAGACCCTTCAGTTGCATCAAATGAAGCGATTACTCAGGACGAAAAGGAAGCACATACTGGGGTTGAGGAACTGACAGAAGTAGACAGTGGAAGGGCAAATGGCATCCGAGCTTTGTCCCCCCATGAGAATGAAGACCCCATATTTGCATCATATGAAATGATTACTGAGGGTGAGGAAGAACCATGCACCACGGTTGCAGGTCAGACTGAAGCGGGTAATGTAAAGACAAATGGCACGAAAACCTTATCGAGTACAAACGAGGACTCCAGCTTTGGCAACTTCACATCGGAGTATATGGTAGATGCCGAAGAGGACCTTTCCCCATTGCAGGATATGCTTAACGTTCTCGAGGACCCTGCCCCGTTGGAGGATATGCTCAATAGTGAAGAGGACCTTCCCCGACTGAGCACCAGTGGCTATGGTTTGCCTCTTTTCGGTTTTGAGGAGCCAATAAAGCAATCGGATGTGAGAAATGAACCCACCCAGTTAGAACCAAATGGGGACGGTGTGTGCAGCAAGAACCTTCAACTAAATGGGACGGAAGTTCAATCCAAAGAAGAGGAAAAGCCTTGCAAACCAGTGACCGGTGCTACTAAAAAGTGGATTCGTGGGAGGCTTGTTGACGTAGGAGAAGAAGCTTAATGCTAAGAAAGGAAACAAAACAAACTGTACTGCAGCTGTTCTCCCTCAAGATTCTCAAAACAGAACAAACTGTACTGCAGCTGTTCTCCCTCAAGATTCTCAAGCATTGAGATGAAGTCTTTGGTCATATCGGCTTCCACCAAACAGCAGTTGCTGTGTTCATCTGTCGAGTCGTCAAATCTGGCTACCGCTGTTCTCACATAGAGCTAATACTTGTCGACGATGATTGTTATATATGATACTGAAAGAAGTACTGTATTAGAGTTTCTAGGGGGCTTCTCTCTCAATTCTCAGTACCAATATACTGAAAGCAATGTATTAAAAGCGTGAGGCGTGGGCGAGGCGTCCGAGGCGAAGCCTAGCCTAGGCGTGAGGCGTGAGGCGTGAGGCGAAGCCTTACAGGATTTAATTTTTTTTATATTAAAAAATAATAGTATGTAAAATAAACATCCATTCTCAATTTTTCATTCAAATCCATAGTCATTCAAAAGATAATATCATTTAAATTCATCATTCAAAGGTAATATCACCCAAATTCATCATTCAAAAGGTAATACAAACAAAGAAAACAATCATTCATCCAAATCATCTTCATATAAATCAAAATACAAACAAATATATAAATCATTCATCTAAATCCTCTTCATCTAAATAAATTTCTAACAATTTATTAATTAATTTATAAATTAATCCTTTAATTAATTTATTAACAATTAACTCTTTAGTGCCAATTTCTAACAATTTCTAACAATTTATCTAAGTGCCAATTTATGGCAGTGCACATGGACACAATTTATGGCGGCAGAAGCATTAAGTTTATGGTATAAGACTATAAGTGCAAAACAGTTTGGCAGCCACACAGACATAAAACCGTGGGCTCTGTCCCCTGTTTTCTATTCTGCTTCTTCCTCTCTCTCTCTCTCTCTGTCCCCTGTCTCTCTCTCTGTCTCTCTCTCGCAGAGCACCTTCGGCCTTCCCCAGAAAATGCAAAACCAGAAAACTAAATCCCCATTAACCCCAGAAAACTATTAACCCCTTCCCCAGAAAATAAATCCCTAATTTCAGAAACCGTAACCTTTGGGATCTTGCTGACGGCGCTGGGGCTGGGCTGATGGCGCTGAGGTGACGACGGCGTGGCAGCGTGGCGACACCGATGTTCTGAGCCTCTGGGCTTCTGGCGCGCGAGAGTAGAAGAAGCAAGGCAGAGCCGCAGAAGGCAAAAGGCAGAGGCAGAAAAATGGGTCGAATTCGAAGGTATGGTGGGTGAAGACTGAAAATCCTTACCCAAACGACGTTGTTTTGGGTTTGGATAGTTTAAAAAAAAAAAAAAAAAAAACGTCCAGACGCCTTGAGGCGCACCTCCGCCGCCTCGGCGTCTCCGGCGAAGCATTTCGCCTACTCCAGCAAAACTGAGGCGTTTGCCTCTCCGCCCAGCCTCAAGGGCGCCCTAGGTGCGCCCCGAGGCGAGTTCTTTAAAACATTGACTGAAAGTAAATTAGTTTTACCAAATAGTGAATGGCCCCAATTTTTCAACACTCAGATTGTGAGCACGAAATACAATTGGATTGGAAAGGCTAGGTTAACGCTAGCCTCTCCAATCCAAGTGATCATCATCCAAACATTCTAATCCTACCTCCTAAATTCCTAATCCTATCCAATTCCTCATCATACGTCTTAATCCAATCCGAGTCGCCAAACATAATCATAGACAGCAAGCTCTTTTCTTTGGCGCATTATGTTGGATCATAAATTGTGCAAACACACAAATAAAAGCACAAGTAAATTACAACAAAAAACACAAATGGTTTATGATTGTGATGGAAGATTAACTAACTAGAAGCAGTAGTCTCAGGAGGGCAGGTGTCACCTTCGGAGCGGCTGCGGTTGATTTTGGAGTCGACGGCCTTCTCCACCTCCTGCCTCTTTTCTTCTTTCTCCTCTTTCCCTTTCTCTATCACCTTCTCTACTTCTTCCTCCTACACAATCACAAACAGAGACCCCCATCAGACATCAAACATCAAAGACTGGGGATGGAACTTGCAACTTTCCAAACTTCACTTGTTTTTGAGATGAAAACTCAAACTTTCTAAACTTCAATTTTTCAGATGAAAACTCCAACTTTCTGAACTTTCTCTAAGAGTTAACCTATATGTGAAGGCCAACTACGAACTTCACGTCACTCAATTTGTTGACGTATTAACCTTAAAATTTACCGACACAATAATAACTGTGAAAATATGAAGGCTTGTCCGCATTAAAAGTTAACCTTAAGGACTTATAAGGTCATCTCCAACTAAGGACTATAGGCCATATTTAGCCCGAATTATGTGCAGGAAGTCGGGTCATTACTAAAGAACAATCATGTGCATTAAAAAACGGTTGCCGTTAGATTAGGAACAAGAAACGTAGCATAACGTACATCAACAACACGAGGGATGGGCAGCCTATGTCCATGAACGGCGGCGCGGTTGGGCGCTTTGGCTGTCATAAAACGCAACGGCAGCAGCTCCGCCGTGTTTGGCCAACCTTGTGCGGTAGTGCTAGTAATGCCTCCGGCTCTTGACCACCATCCAAACACTAGCCTTCCCTGGTGCTGCTTCATTGTTTTCTACAAAAATCCTTTGCTTTGCTAATGCTAGGTGGTCTTCCTTCCTTTTTCTCAACTATTCATTCTTCTGGTAGAAACTGGAAATCTAAGAAACCATGAGTCATGAACAAATGGGAGCATTTGACACATGTCATTCACCTTGGCCGCCACATTTCCTCTAGTGAAACGTGTCACACTGTTTGAAATTATTGAAACGCGGAGAAAATGCTGGAACTCGCTATTTCCTGCTATCCAGAATTTCTTTTACGTGAATACAAAAGTGTTGGAGGATATTTTTTAAGGAAATATCTCAAAATGAGATAATTTCTTAATATTGAAATAAAAATAGAATAAATCAGTCATACATAAAATTAAAATTACTAAAATATCTATATATAAATGGATTATTTTATCTTATTTTCTGATTTCTCTCTTTACTCTCCCTTTCTCTTCCTCTCTCTCTTCTCTCACTTTCTCCCTTACGCAATATCTCTCCCATTCTTACTATGTAGACATGTTGTATTGTCAGCCCGACCATCACCATCCAAATCAAAGCCACCACCAATTTCATCTCGTCCTCGTGAGTCCAAAACACCTAGTCTTGTCACAAATCTCATCCTCGATCTTTGGGATCGAAACTCAAGTAGGTCGCGAGTTTTCCGACCATTTTTCGGCAAAATTGCAAACAACCGAGGCTCGAGACCACCATCACTGGACTCGCATCGATGGTGGGAACAAAGCCCAATCATTAAATGTTGGTGTTTTGTTGGATTAATTTTTTAGGATTTGCTCACTGTTTGTACTCGACATTCACATAATATGCTCACAGATATAAGCCAAGCCAAAAATCCAAATCTCATAGCTCTCTTTTCGAAATCAGAAAAATGACATTAACACCTGTGATGTCACCACCATATACACTATATGCGCATCACTTGCTCATGATATGTACAATACATGCACATGATATGCACAAAACTAGAAATCAAGCAACGAGCTGTTTTTCGCATTAATAAGAAACTTTAACGACAACCTATTGGTATAATGGATACAATTAAAACACAATTGTTACGTATATAAGGTTACAATGGTAGTTTGAAAAGTCTTGTTACGTTTTACAGTGGTAGTTTGAAAAGTCTTGTTACGTTTTACAGTGGTAGTTTGAAAAGTCTTGTTACGTACATTAATCACCACTTAATCGTGCACATGGAAAACATGATACTCGTTGTCGTTATTTTATGGACACACATGATCCTTAACGTCCTCTAAGCTTTTTCTTAATTTATTTTTTCGTCGAGGCCAACTAGATTGTGGTCATGCTTGCTAAATTTTAGGGCACAACATACATGCATCATAACTAGTGAACATTCCTGCTTCTTATATTAAGATGTAGCCATGCACATCATATGCACACCACATGCACATTACGGAAAAAATTTCACAAATTTCACAAATTTTTTTTTGTTTAGCTCATATCTATGAGCAAACATATGCATGTCATGTGCATGTCGTGTACATGTCATGTACATACAGTGTATAAGCAAGCTTAATACGAAGAGAGCGAACGAGTACGTGAAACAATTTCGTCCATATCCTTCGCTCTTCCTTTTTTCCACTCTAATTTCTCTCTTTCCCTCAAATTTATCTCTCCTCCAAAAGCCAACTGACCTTTAATATGTTTTTTCATTTAATTGCAGCAAAAGCCAAACCCTATTTTAGTGCTTGTAAATTTGGATCGAGAGAGGGAGCGGAGGGAGGGAGAAGATAGAAGAATGAAAACCCACATATAAATCAGAGAGAAGATAAAATAAAATAAAAATAAAATATCAAAATTGAAGTATTTGGGTCTCCTCCAAGAAACACCAAACCAATCACTTCAACTCCAAAAATCCATCAATCAAAAAGCAAAATTAAGCAAACCCAGTTCACAAAACCAACAAATGAAAAGGTAAAAATCAAAGAAGATGGGTGGGTTAGAGAGAGCTCTTGTGCATATTCGAAATGTAGAGCGAGGGGAGAGAGAGATAGAAAAAGCTTGGATGAAAAAGATGGGTGATTTAGGGTTCTTCGAATTGGAATTGGGCGAGAGAGCTCTCTCATCTCTGTTTCTCTCTCTACAAAATGAGAAATGAAGTATGACATTTTTGGATAACTCATTTATATGGGAGGACAATTTGATCATTTCAAGGTGTATGAAAAATCCTATTTCTGTCTGATTTTTGTGAATGGCGTGTGCATATGCTGTGTGCATATTTGAAATGTCCTATTTCAGTTACAAGATTAAGAAATTATCTCGTTTTGAGGTACTTCCGTACTTTTTAAGATGATCAATAATAATTATTGTTGTAAATTGCATTCAAAAAAGTGTGGGGATAGTTGGAATTGCATGCGTATGAAACACTCCTTTATTATAAACGCAAGAAATTCTTTTATTAGAAATTTAGAATTCAAGTGATTTTTAGAGAGGCAATTGAAAGTATTTTTTGAAGAATGATCTGATATGTGTTTCTTAAACGTTTCCCTATTAAAATGTGTTTTTATTGAGAATTTATTTCATATTGATGAGGAAGAAATTTTGCACATACTTATATAAGTTGAGTTACTTTTCATATTGTCAATTGGTTTTATGGTGGAATCTCAACTTCTTCAGAGCAAGTTGCCTCACGTGTGAAGCCCAATAGACACGTGTGCTCTATGACACTCCGTTTATGTTGTCCACATGTTATACTTGAAAATTTGTCACATAGGAGGGAGCATGTTGAGAATGAATATCACGTTGATGAGAGAATAGACCTTACATATGCTTTTAGAGGTTAGAGTATCTCCAAAAAAGTTACCAAAACTTTTTTTTTTTAAACGTGTCCTTTGCTAACTCATTTGACACTTTTATGCTGCTTTAAAATGGGGTCACTCCAATCCACTCTTCAACTAACTCTTTCACTTTAAAATATCAATATCTTTTTTTTTTTTGTCAAACGATAGATTTTGTTATATTAGATGTTAGATTAGTCACCAACTCAGTTTGAACCCAAGCTGTTATGCAAGAACTCAACATTTTTCCACAACTATGATAAATAGCCACTTGCTTAACTATTATTAATATCTTAACTTCATTTTATCTTTTGAAGCCTAAATTTTATTTTTAAACTCTTTACTAAACAATACTTTCCAATAATATATATATATATATATACATATTTATTGCTAGCAAATAAGATATATATTGCAAAACTCAATTTGTTAATTTAAAAAAGTACCAACTTACCTTGTATATTTACAAAATCGTTGTTAATTCTTTAATTTAGTAATTAGATTACCTTCTTTGGACATGACATTACAAATTACTATCTTTAGTTTGCGACCCAATTACTATCTTTCTTGGACATGCACATGCTTCAGTTACTCCTCATATTACGCATTAGTTTTACATTGAAATCTCTAGCTCTTTTTTTTTTTTTTTTTTTTTTTAACCTCTTTTAAAAGTAATTTCAAATATTCTCCTACCAATTTCTTTTTGCAAATAAACATTCCCCTACCAAAATACCACCAAATCACACACATATGGCTGGTTGAATGGGCTTTAGACAAACCAACATCAACCTCCTTAGTGGGCCGGTAAGTTGTCACTTTCGTCTACCGACACTCTCCATCGACAGCTCCACCCCACATTCCTCCACCACTGGGCCTCCGGCTTCCCCCTCTCCTCCGCGTTTCACTCACTCCACCAATTTCCTCCCACATCCCAGTCCCTCCCTCATCCGATAGTCTCACACACACAGCTCAAAACGCCAACAAGAAAGCGCTTTTTCCAACTGTCACACCGCCACATACATTCCACATTGCCGCTTCCCCGAAAAGCCAAAAGCACCTCCCAAAATGAACAGACTATCCTCGTCGTCCGAGGACGACGACGATCGCCAAAACCTAATCGACCAAAACGACAGAAAGCTCCCCACCCCTCGATCAACCGCCGCTGCCGCCGCTTTCCACATCGCCGACGACTACGACGACATCGACAGCAACAGCAACAATCGCAGCTACAACCACCACCAATTACGACGCCGCTTCACGTCCCTCAAGCTCGGCGACCTCTTCAACAAGCGATCCTTCGTCGTACTCGCCATCTTCGTCCCTACCTTCGTCATCATCCTCTTCTTCGTTACCGACATAAAAGCCCTCCTCTTCACCGCCGGAAACTTCTCCTCCTCCCCCTACGACTCCGCCTCCGGTAAGCTCCGGGAGTCCGAGCTCCGCGCCCTCTACTTGCTTAAGCAGCAGCAGGTAAGCCTCTTCAATCTCTGGAAACAAACACTCCCCAATCCCACTAATTCTACTAATTCCACTTCCAATCACTCCGATTCCGCCCAAATTCCGCTCCTCGACGATCTCAAATCCGCCGTCCTCCGTCAGATTTCAATCAACAGAGAAATCCAGCAAGTCCTCCTATCTCCCCACCGCACCGGAAACTCCACGGAGCCGGATTTCCGGGATTTCGGAGATTTTGAAAACCCGAGTCTCGGCGATCGCTGTCGAGCTGTGGACCAACAATTCTCCCAGAGAAGAACGATTGAATGGAAACCCAATTCCAACAAGTATCTTTTCGCCATTTGCGTTTCCGGCCAAATGTCGAACCATTTGATTTGCTTGGAGAAGCACATGTTCTTCGCCGCATTGCTGAACCGGGTCCTGGTGATTCCCAGCCACAAAGTGGATTACCAGTTCAGCAGGGTGCTGGACATTGAACACATTAACAAATGCTTGGGCAAAACGGTTGTGGTTACATTTGAAGAATTGGCTGAGAAGAAGAAGAATCACATCCACATTGATAAGTTTATTTGCTATTTTGCGCATCCGACTCCTTGCTATGTCGACAATGACCATGTGAAGAAGCTGAAGGGAGCTGGGGTCTCGATGAATAAGCTCGAGTCGGCTTGGGTTGAAGACGTGAAGAAGCCAACCAAGAGGACTGTGCAAGATGTTCAGTCGAAATTTTCGAGCAATGATGATGTTATTGCAATTGGGGATGTTTTCTTTGCTGATTTGGAGCAGGAGTGGGTGATGCAGCCTGGAGGTCCTCTTGCTCACAAATGCAAGACTCTGATCGAACCGAGCAGGCTAATAATGCTTACTGCCCAGCGTTTTATTCAGACATTCCTTGGGAAGAACTTTGTAGCGCTTCATTTTCGGCGACATGGGTTTTTGAAGTTCTGGTACATTCTCTTGCACCTGATTGTTTTTCAACCATAAAATGTAGATAGAGTAGAAACTTAGGCCTCATTTGATAGAGAGGATTGGCTTTGGTAGGACTATTCACCATATTGGAAGCATTTTAAAGGAAGAAATAGATGATAACTTCCTTATGTGTCCAGTTGTAGGATTAAAAGGGACAACTATTCTTCACGACTAACTTTCAACTTGGACAAAATACCTTTAATATAGTGAATAGTCCTACTCAAGCCAATCCTCTCTAACAAACAAGGCCTTAGAGAGTACATATATAATCGAGCTTTTTGGTTTACTTAGAGGTAGCTGTGATATTGCATAAACATTCCTAGACTCTTCTGGAATGGCTAAATCTGAACATGCTTCCAACTTTAAATGATGTGATCTCTAGGCATCAAAAGTGCAAAACCATTGGCTATAAATTACCCAACTTTACTGGACTTAACGTTGAAACAGTTGGTCTTTTTAGGGAGATCGATGTGAGGGCTTTGGTTGTCACTTGTTAATTCAGAGTGTGATATCAATGCATCAGTATATAGTCCAATTACGGTGTGCTTTTCATAATCTGTGTCTTGTGAGTTGTAGTATTAAAAGATTGGGTGCACACTAGTAGAATTTTTTGTTGGGATGTATTTGTTTATTGCCTCTAAATTCCTTCCTTATTTTCCAGCAATAATAAACAGCCAAGTTGCTTTTACCCCATTCCCCAAGCTGCGGATTGCATCACTCGGGTGGCACAAAGGGCAAATGCAGCAGTCATATATCTTTCGACAGACGCGGCTGAAATTGAAACTGGTTTGTTGCAGTCACTAGTTGTGGTGAATGGAAAGACTGTACCACTTGTTAAACGGCCTGCACGAAATTCAGCTGAAAAATGGGATGCTTTATTATACAGACACGGTATCGAGGGGGATGCTCAGGTAGATTATGCTATCATTTTAACATTCTATGGTTGAATTAGGGTGCATTCTATTAGTATACAGTGTATCGCCACTGCTTAAGATCCATGTAGCTTATATGCCTTTTATCATGTTTTGTAGGTAGAAGCTATGCTGGATAAGACAATATGTGCAATGTCAAGTGTTTTCATTGGAGCATCTGGATCCACCTTCACGGAGGATATCTTGAGGCTCCGGAAGGATTGGGGATCAGCATCATTGTGTGATGAATACCTCTGCCAAGGTGAAGATCCGAACTTTATAGCAGAGAACGAATGAAGAAATAGTATATTCATTGTTTGATGATTGTTGTTATTCTTTGTGGTTAAACCTGCGTACGTCGTATGCTTTCTGATTAGTTGTAGGTTTACCCTGAAATTAATTGACATGTATATTAGTGTATGATATCGGCATCTGCATTTAGAAAATGAGATTTGTTTTGCCTACCTTTTTTTCTCTCTCTTTTTGCTCAATGATAAATGAGTAGATGTATGCACACGGTGCTTGCGTATAAAGTGTTGAAGCTGCGAAAATTCTATGATGCATCATTGTATCTGCATACCTTGTGCTGTAGAATCCTTTGGACCGTCATATACGATGGTTTCATCTAGATCTAACCGTCCATTGATGCGAAGTCGAAAAACGCTTGAAACTGTGGGGGGTTATCAAACACACCCACTTTATTTATGTGCTAGTGTTGATATTTCTCCAGAGTATAACAGACACACTGCAATGACCAATTTGTCGAATTTTCGTCATTAACTTGGTTTAAAAGAAACTTGTGACAGCAAAAAAATGTGATTAATTATGACATAGCAGCAGTTTCGTATCAAAATCATGGATGCCAGATCAATTTGAGATTAAACAAAATTGGAACACTCGAATTGGAATTTGGAATTGGAATTGGAATCCAAACAGCTGCCAAATTGGAAAAGAAAATAAAAGCAGGGATATTGGAGTGAGATGGTAATTTAGTCACCAGCCAAATCCGTCACTCACCGCTCCAACCTTTGGTAAGCAAACAAAAGTATGACATGTATATTTACTTAGGACGAGAAAAGTTAGAAATCCATGAAGAATATGGCTATGATTAGCATTTACTATTATTTTATGGAGATCTTTCATAAAATGACCAAAATGAATGATTGTGGACAAACTCAGAAACCAATTCTATTGATTTAAAATTTTAGGGATTAAAGTGAGGAGTTATACTAATCTGAAGAACTATTTTGGTTAAAAAGTTAATCTGAAAAATAATTCAAAAGTAAGGTTTTTTTTTTTTTGGGAAGTGTTATTAACACTTAAAAAATTTCATTATATACTTTTCACAAGTATATTTTTTTTTTCTAATATTGAAAGTTTAGAACGTGAAATTAGATCTTTGAAGTGTTAATAACAAATTTTTTCTTTTTTTTTTAACGAAGTTCAAAAGTTATTTTCAACCAGAGATTTCACAGTCTATAGCGCACGTGGAAAGACGAGGAGTATGGCTGGGTCACCTTCAATTCCAATTTGCTTCTCCCTCACAATCACAAAATCTACAAACTTCACGAACACACACGCAGCCATGGCACCTCTTCTCCTCTTCCCTGTACCGTCCGTACTCTTTCCTTCACTCTCCGTGACTCGTGACTCGTAACTCGTGACTCAGTATTTGGTGTTCGTCACTTCCCAGCTGGTTAGTTGTTTAGCTTTTCCTTTCGTTTTTTTCTCAAAACCTTCAATCCTAAAACTCTTACATTGCAGAATTGTGTCATCGTCCTCAAATATATTTATTTAATTTGTCGATCTCATTTGAAATATTTGTATTTCTGTTCCTCCACTCCGTTGATTTAGTCAGTGATTGAAACAAAATTTTGGTTAATTTTAGTATTAAAACCCTTAGGAAAATGAAGATTCAATGATTCTTCGTCTCCTTCTTGGAATATACCAATTCCATTGATTTATTTGACTCAAAAACAAAAACCCAAATCAAAGATTCAATTTTTTTATTGTTAATTAAGAAAAAAAAAAAAAAAACTCTTTTTGGTAATTTTTGTGTGCTGAATGATCACCAAAACAAAATCTGTATAAAAATTAGGGTTCATATTCTTTGTGGGAATTGGGAAGGATGAGAGCGAGAGTGATAGTTTTTCCAGTTAAAGGGAGGAACTGGTGCTTCAGCAGATCCATTGAGCCTCTGGTTTCAGACTCTGCATCTGCCTCTGCCTCTCAAACTCCTTCAACTCTCAAAGACCTCTGGAAAAAGTACAAGTCCAATGCCAATGACAAGGCCATTGCCAATCCTTTAGCTGCCAACGCTGAGCTCCTCATCGATTTCGTCTCTACCAAGGTCCATAGCAAAACCCGTTTTCCTATTGTTAATCTTGCTGCTTTATTTTGACTTGGGTTGTCTTGTATCTGTTTGGAAATAATGGTTTTTTATTTTCTGCAAGTAGATGAACAGAGCTTGGATCGGTCTGGAGAAGTCGCCTCAGGGAAGTTTTAAGAACAAGCTTCATGGGTAAATGAAACTACAAACTCACTCAACACATTTTGGCGGTTTCATTTCATATCACCACTCGAAATTGTTCCTGTGTTTTTAACTTGAGCAATTTTTTAATGGTGTAGATTGGGATTGAAGTTGTTGGCTCGTGTTAAGCCGTCTGAGATTTTCCTGAAATCGATCTCTACTGAGGTCACAGGTGTTGAAGTTAAATACCCGTCCAGGTTTCTTTCTGTTTCTTTCACTTGCAAACTGCTTTTTAAAATGGCTGTCGTTTTTAACTTCTTCCTCCACTTTTGTTGAATTTGTACAGAAAACAAAACCGATAGTCAAATATATAGAATAGTTCGGTTTATTCATTGCTATTTGGAAAGATAACAATTTAATTTTAACGGCAAATGCTACAGCCCATGATGGTCTGAAATTTTGTTTCAAGTAAAGTTGATAGAGAGGACTTAACAGAAGTTATGTGGTGCTTTCTCTATTAGATAGGCTCATGGGAATAAATACTTAGCATTTCAACTTAGAACCTATTCCCAATCACAACTCTGGAGAGTCTGGACAATGCACACTAAGTAATGTTCAATTGAAACATGTCATTGTTCTCGGTGGATGTGGAAGTGTGAACAAGAATAAACGTTTGATCTTCTAGTTTTATTTATACTTTTCTTTCTGTGATATTCTTTTTGTGTTTTAAGTTTTGGTGTGCTGATCATATGTTAGGGTTTTGCAGCTTAAATGCACGACTTGTGCGTAGGAGGCTACGGCATATTGCCATGAGGTATTCTCTTGCCTAGATTTTGAAGAAACAGAAGTTTGTGTTTCTTTGCATGATGTAACGTTGAGCGAGTAATATGAAATTTGTGTTGAATGATAAACCTTAGGGAACATAGAACATAGTCACCTAAAGCTCCTTTATGTTGTGGTACATTTGGTGCTTGTTATGAGATCAAACTTTACTGATATGAAGTTTTATCTGCTTATCAGGGGATCTGTCATACACAAAAAGTATTTATATGGTTCAGTTACGTTGCTTCCTCTGACATCTGCATTTACTGTACGTATATGTTAACTCTAATTTTCAACTCTGATTTTACTCTGAATTTGTTCAATATGTTGATCCTTTAATTCTTTTGCACTTCTCAATATACATTTCCTTTTGCCAGATCAACAAAATTCACATTCTTGATTTATTTGAAATCTATGCAGGTTTTGCCTTTGCCTAATATTCCCTTCTTCTGGTGTTTATTCCGTACTTATTCTCATTGGCGAGCCCTCAAGGTTCGTTCCATACAGTGTTTTCAAAGATGAAACTATTTGTAGTCTGATTTCTTATGTAAAATAAATTAGCAAGCGAGTTAACACTCAGCAGAAGAAATTTGTATCTACCACTTACGTCTTGGTTGTTCCATTATGTATTTGCTAATATTTCAATCTGCGATATATTAATGTTCTTTATTGTTTTTGTTTATGTTGATGTTTTAGGGAAGCGAGAAGCTCCTTCAGCTAGTCTCAGATAGCTCTGTGACACCAAGTCACACTACTGATGGAAATAAAATTGAGCATATTGACTCTCAGCATGGAAGCAAAGAGATATTTGATTCTCCTTACGTAAGTTATTTTATGATGTTCTGCAATTAGAGACAACGGGATTGATTTTGAATGGTCTGTGACAGCAGTCCTAAAATAACACCGTACTGGAATATATTATTGCAATTTTCTTTGTTTTATTGCATCCGTTTAAGTAAGTAGTTGTTTGTGTTAGATAAACCTAATTTCCAAGAGCGTTTATCACATTTGCACAATTGAGACTTTTTAGGGTTTCGTCTTCTGTAACCTACTTTTGTTGTGGATGACAACTTGAGCTATCTTCCGGTTTTTGATTACTTGTACGAGTCTAGTAAGTTTTACTGGTTGTTTAATCACAAAATGCTGTCAAACCATTACTTGTAAGTTTTGGTTACCCTGTCCGTACGAGATCTGATTGACACTTGGTATGTCAAATGTGAGGATACGCATGTTCAGACTCTCCCGGTCCCAGAGGCAGATGCAAGCTTTGCTTGTACATACACAAACACACCATTTTTGCAAATGCATATAATATCACACTCACTGATCCCTGTCAAACATACTGGCATTCAGTTTTCTGCCATTTTACTAATTTCTTGTTTGGTTCCTCAATGTAAATAGGTTTTGCAGCCATCGAAAGCGCTTGAGGAACTTCTTCGTTATGGTGGCGAGCGTGAGGGTCTCAAAGAATGTGCGATATTAGTGTAAACACGAAAAGTTCCTGAAACAAGAAACAAGAATACGTGTACAAAATATATTTTTGTGTTTAATGATTTTGGGGTTACAATCTCTTTGTAATTTGATCCTCTGATTCTATCTTCGTAGGGTGTAGGTTTGTGGATGAGCTGTTGATCCAAAGGGCCGTCGGGGCTTGATCTAGGGATGAACAGTTGATGAACGGATCTTCGAGGGCTTTTGAGCTTGATCTTGAATACTGGGTGTATGGATTTCTTCAAGGGGGCCGTCGGAGCTTGATCTTGAGGGTTGATGGATGAGCGGATCTTCAAGGGCTTTTGGGCCTAATCTTGAAGACTGAGTGTATGGATTTCTTCAAGAGGCCGTCGGGGCTTGATCTTGAGGGTTGATGGATGAGCGGATCTTCAAGGGCTTTTGGGCCTAATCTTGAAGACTGATTGGATGTGTGGATTTGTTGAGGTTGTTGATCCAAAGGGCCGTTGGGGCTTGATCTTAGGACGAACGGATGATGAACACTTTCTTCAAGGGGCCGTCGGGGCTTGATCTTGAGTCGGCGGAAGTTCTTCAAGGGCCGTTGGGGCTTGACCTTGAAGGAGGGTTTGACGAAGAACGAAGAGTGTTTTCTTGATCCTTCGGGATTTGCTTGAGAGCTTTAGAGTTTCAAGGCTTCAAGGTTTTGGTGTGATGTAAATTCCCTTCTTTCTTTCTTTCTTCCTTTCTTTCTTTCTTTCTTCCTTTCTTTCTCTCTTTCTTCCTTTCTTTCTCCTTTTTTTTTTTCTTTCTTTCTCTCCCCTAAATGAATGCCTTGGCTTCCTATTTATAGAATTTCAAAACTTGATTTTTGGATTTAAATAATCAGATGAAATAAATCATTTCTGCCAAGTAATGACACGTGTCCTATTTGATGACTTTTCCAATTTATTTCGATTTTTCATTGAGTCACACGCTACATGTAAAATTTATGTGACACGTGAGTGTTGAAATTTTAATTATTGGTCAACATTCATTTCACCGAAATTTCGATGTCCACAAATGCCCCCACTTCAAGGCGCGTCGTAGACATGTGCTTGTCACGTGTAGAAGATGCGTTTTGAAGTCCCTTAATGTAGATGTCAACCCAAGGGCCGTCGAGGCTTGATCTTGAATTGAGCTGGAAATTTCTTCAAGGGCCATCGAGGCTTGATCTTGAGTTCGACTGGAAGATTTTCTGGTTTCCTCCAATCGTTGATTTTCCACAAGCTTAATCTTGAACTGGGCTGGAAGATTCTTTTGGTCTCCTCCGAAGGTCTGAACTTACTCCTTTTATCTGGAGTTGAATTTGATTCAAGGGTGGTGAACACTTGATTTTGAATCGGACTTGTGATTTTTTCAAGGGCCATTGAGGCTTGATCTTGAACTGGGCTGGAGGATTCTTCTGGTCTCCTCCGCTCGTTGATTTTCCTTTGTGCTACTCTTGAACTGGGCAGCAGGATTCTTTTGGTCTCCCCCCGAAGGTCTACGAGC
The DNA here is from genome assembly GCF_963583255.1 of Pyrus communis. NCBI lineage: Eukaryota > Viridiplantae > Streptophyta > Magnoliopsida > Rosales > Rosaceae > Pyrus > Pyrus communis. The sequence goes on along the minus strand of NC_084809.1, from coordinate 10,826,938 downwards.
GGTTTCAGGATATGGCAGGCAAGTACGAAGTGGAGGTGCTGACCTGTTTCTTTGTTCAATCTTTCCAATTCGTATTGAATACGAATCGGAAAGATTGAAGTTTCCTTGTCCCTTCTCTGGCAGTGTATCAACCGTTGAAGATGACTACTCGAGAGCAATACTAGGTAAGCAATCAGGAATAGATTCCAGGTAGTCGGTTCCAGATCGGAAGACTGACTCCAAGTGCCGGCTGATTGCTTCTTTCACTTTGCCATGCGAGTAAGAACAAGGACAAAGGAAAAGACAGGGAAAAAGCATGATATGAGATACCTTTGCTTTCGAAGAAGCAGCGAATGAATCAACACATATATTTGTTGTGCTTGTCTCCACATGCTTCGATGTACCATTTTCACTTGCCTTACTTGCTCCCCTTTGCAGAAGTGGTATTTCCTTATGCAGGTTTAGCATCTTCTCTTGTAGTATTTGTCCTCCGATGCAGGAGTTGAATGCAACATTTGCATTTAAATGGTGCTTCACTTCTTGGTGGCATCTGGTTTGAGTGGAGGTTTCGACATATTGCTTTCTCTGTCCTTGTCTTGGCAGGTGAGAACAAGGGCAAAGGAAAAGATAGGGAAAAAGCATGATATGAGATACCTTTGCTTTTGCCCTTGATGATATGAGATACCTTTGCTTTTGAAGAAGCGGTGAATGAATCAGCACATGCTTCAATCTATCGTTTCCTCCTGGGTCATCTGTACTCCAGGCATCTGGTATCTTCAAAGGTTGAATAGGTTTTCTTAAAGGAAGAAGAAGAATTGGGTATTTCGAGAGGCTTTGCTGGGAGTGCGCCCTCAGAGGTGAGGAAGAGTTGGGCATTTTCTTCAAGTCTGCCTTGCCATAAGAGACGAAGGTCGACACATATAGGGATTTCTTAATAGCAAGTGGTGGTACCGTTCTTTTACCCTTGTCGACAAACGTCTCTTCGATATCTGAACGACGCCTCTTCGATTTCTGAACGACGCCTCTTCGATTTCTGAACGACGCCTCTTCGATTTCTGAACGAGCGCCACTTTTGACAAAGCTGCACGCGTTTTCTGAAAAGCAGAGAAAGCGTCGCCGAACTTTGCGCTTGTCGGCTAAAGACGTGTAGTTGCGCTGATGGCCTCCACGTGTTCTCGACTTTGTCAGATATCTTTTGACAAAGTTGAACGCATTTTCTGAAAAGCCGCGAACGCGTCGCCGAACTTCACGCAGGAAAATCCGGATTTTTGAATCGGTGGTCGTGTCGCTTGGCTTTTTACAGAGGTATCGATCACTCCAACATACACACTCTGAAAATTGCCCATTCTTGAAAATCGTCTCCGGCCTTTTGAGAATTATCTTCATCCACCCATTCTCTCTGAACACCTTTGAAAAAAAATGACTAACTCATCGAACCTTTGCTTAGATTTGAGTCTCAGCAGCGATCCGGTTGCACCCGGTCAAGGTAATGTATGGCGCCCTTCTTTTTTATCTTCTACCGGTCCTCTTACAGGTGAAGACTCCGTGATGCAGGACGCCACAACAGCTACAATAGTAGCTAGGAACCTCCTCACTCCAAAAGATAGTAGGCTGCTGTCAGGACGGTCCGATGAGTTGGCCGTTCAAGAGTCCCTCGCTCTCAGCGTTCAGTGTGCAGGCTCTGTGTCCAACATGGGCCAACGCCTACTTGCTCGCTCCCGTCAGGTTGAATCGTTGATGGCAGAGGTGGAAAGTCTCAAGCAAGAGATCAAGCAGCTGAAGTATGAGAATAGAAGTTTGCACGTGCTTGCAAACAACTATTCGACGGGCATGAAGAGGAAGCTTGATGAGCTACAAGAGTCTGAAGGTCAGATTCAAAGTGACCGTCAAAGGTTTTCGTCTTTCCTCCAGAGGCACATTTTTCCTGGGTCTTCCAGTGTTTGGCCAAGTATTGAGGCCTCGAATGCTCTATCTTCGATGCCTCCCGCTCTGATGCCTTCCGCTCCGAGAGTTTTGCCAAATAATGGGGCTTCACGTGAACATCCTTTGTGAAAGCTCCAATCTTGTATTATTATTATTATTATTTTTTTTTTTTTTTTTTTTTTTTCATGCTTGTAATTTCTTGAAGACTAATGGACATGTTTTATTTTATTCAATGTATTGTGCTAAATACAAATAAAACATATACATCACTAAGATTTTTTATTTTTTATTTTTTTATTTTATTTTTTATTTCCCGATGGCGCTGATCCACCAAAGTTTTTTTTTTTTTTTTTTTTTTTTTTTTTTTTCAAAAGTGGCCAACTTGGCTATGCTTTCAGCTAGACCACAACTTGCAAATGCTTTTGGCTATAAAAAATTATAAAGGAAGAAAAGGAGAAACATTTTCCTTGTTTTGGGGAGGAAAAACAGGAAAATTTTTTTTTTTTTTTTTTTTTTTGTTTTTTTTCTTCAACATCCGTTGGGAGCTAGACCACAACTTGCAAATGCTTTTGGCTATAAAAAATTATAAAGGAAGAAAAGGAGAAACATTTTCCTTGTTTTGGGGAGGAAAAACAGGAAAATGTCTTCTTTTTTTTTTTTCAACAGTACTTTTTTTTATATATATATTCCCCACATGGTGCAGGGAGGAAATGCAGAGGAGCTTGGAGTAGTAGGAGGTAAGAGACGGAGAAAGTCTTTGGGTGTGAGTTGCCAAACTTTGGTTTTGTCAATCACATTCAAAGGCAGCAGCAAAGGCAAGCAGATGTGAGTTGACAAACTTTGTTTTTGTTAATCACATTCAAAGGCAGCAGCCATGGCGGAAGTGCAGAAGCAGCCAGAGCTTGAAGTAGTGCAAAGCGTCGAGCTTCATGATCGGCTAGTCGTTTGACAGCGGTCACTGAAGTTCTTTGCCGATTTTGACCACGGTGGCCAGAGTGAGGAGCTTGAGGTAGTTAGTGGATGTTGTTGCTGCGGCTATGGAGTTTGGAGAGCTGAAGATGGAGCACAGCCGTGAGGAGACAGAGGAAAAAAGCTCCACCATCACCATTGCGATTCAACCCAATGCCGCCACCATAATCAATGCCATCAAAACAGAACGATTTCCCCTACCATATGGACTCTGCTCCCTGCCGCAGTGAGCAATAAACCCGCTCATGGCTTGAGAGCAAGAGCCAACCCAATCTTGGCGCTCTTCTCAATGGCCTTGGTGTCTACCTCTCCTGAAACAGTGAGGAATGAACTAGTCCGCATAGCAGGAAAAGGAGGTGATGCTGTCAGTGCTTAAGGCCAAAATCCGAAGCTGCTGGAGATTTTTTTTCGTAGTTTGAATCATATCGTAATCAAGTGACAACACTAAGAGCACGCTCTATTTCCTCCAACGAACGACCTTTCGTTTCAACAATATTACCAGCTATGTACAAGACAGCCAGAAGGCAGACGCCAGCGAATCCAAAATACACTGTGCCGATCCCGAACTTAGTTACAAGGCTCAAGACGTAGAGGCCTATGACGAAGTTTGAAATCCAGTGCATGCCCAATGACAAAGAAACTGCTTTTGCTCTGATTCTTGAAGCAAAAATCTCTGGTAGAAGAAGAGCAGGCACAGGGCCAGCGCCAAGTGAAAAGGACAATACATAGAGAACAGTTCCAGCGACAGAAAGGGGGGCAGAATATGGAGCAAGGGCTTTCCATGTAAAGGACAGTGAAAGCAGCAACATCGAAGCAGCCATTCCACCGAAGCTTGTGAGTAGAAGACTTTTCCTTCCCTGTTTGCCCATCAATGAGGATGCAACAACTGTGCCGAAAACATTTGCTAATCCAACCAGAGCACTCGCTGCAACATCAGATGTAATGCCAGCAGTGCGGAAGACAGAAGTAGAATAATAAACCACAGCATTTATCCCAGCCATCTGTTGTAACAAGAAAAGTGCTGCACCCACACTAACGACTTTCCAATAGCGGCTACTAAACAAATCAAACCAGCCCGCTTCAGGTTCAGCTCTCATTCTCGTTGCAGACTCACTGATGCCGTGATTGTCAACAGAATTCGCCGCTTCTGGTTCCGAATTCGAGGCGTTTCTGCCAACGTTAAAGTCATCTTCGCCGTCAAAATTGTCGGAGAGCTGGAATCTGAGAGCGAACTCTTGAATCTTCTTCGAGAACTCTTCGTCTGAGAAGGCGTCCAGACTGGCACTGCAAGCTCGTCTAATGGACCGGAATCTCGGCTTCTGGTAGCCGCAGGACCGGGACCGGCTCAGCTTCGTCGACGGCGCACCGTACAACGCCGACCGGTTCAAGCTGTGGACGTAGAGACATAACTGACCTCCACCGTCGCCAAGCTCAGATCTCCAGATTTCATGGCGGAAGTCAACCGCTGTTGTTTGAGCAATGTCTCCAACAGATCCTCAGTTCCCCTGATCTGAAATTCTCCAAGGGGGACATAGCATAGTTCGATTCCAAATTTACAAATCATCAGCGTTCAACCGAAGATCGATATATCCTTGTGGTGAAATCTGGCTTTGTCTTGAGAGTTGAGAGTTGGAGAGAGTGAAATGAAGGCTCATATGGTGATTTCTTCATCTATCTTTATGCAAGGAATGCGAGATATGTTTCTCCAATCTTTTCCCTTCTTGTTCCGATACCTCTTCTTCAGAGAAGGACAACCCCAGATGCTCAGATAAGAAAGAAATGCCGGCAAACCCTCTTCCGGCAGGAATTCGAGACTCTCGCAGCTTGAAATTTGTAGCTGTTGAAGAGAAGTGAGATGCTCAAGTTCCTTTTGTCGAAAGATTTCAGATTTGAAAGTATAGAGATCCAGAGATTGTGAAGAGTGGCAAGGAGCAGCCGTTCTCGGAGCAACATCTCCAACGGATCCTTGTTTCCTTGGACCCGAAATTCTCTGAGAGGGGCAAGTCCTTGCAATCCCCACTCCACTGAAGGCCTCAGTCTCTCACAATTTTCGATCCAAAATGTTCGTAGGTTGGGAGGCAAAACCCCTTGTGCAGGTGACCCCAGATTTGGAAGATTTTGTACCCACAAATGTTGAAGGGCGGTGAGGGTGTGCATTTGGTGTGGACGGGGCAGCTGGACTCTTCAAAGCCGTCGGCGGTGGCGGATAGAGAGCCGGTACCGCCGCTCCATGAAAGCGGAGTCGTGGGGCTGCATCTAGTGGTGGAATCGGACGCCGTTATTGCCGCTGTTCCTCTGGTGTGAGACGCCGCCGTCGAATCTGGAACCGGACGACGCCGCTTTGGAGCGTGGCGTCCTTACACTCCACCTGAGCGTCAAAAGAGATTGCGACATCGGAGACGAAGACTGCAGCGAAGACGACGGCCCCGCCGCCTGCACCTGCTTGAGCCGCAGCAGTAGCTCGACCACGAGCACGTCATCGGTCATCGCCGCCCTCGTCCAATCGTCTTGAACCACCATCTCTGAAGGTACAAACCCAGAGTTCTTGAGAGAGGGTTTTTTTAGAGAGAGAAAGGAGGGTGGTGGATGCGGTTTTGAAGGGCTGAGGAGAAATGATGAGATTGGAGATTGAAGCCAAGGAGACGAGTACTCAGTCAAGCCCAAGGCCCATTGAAGGAATTGCATGCGGCTTGAGAGAAAGTAGGGCCCGGTTCTTTTGGGTATATGGGCCTTCATCATCAACACAACAATCCAGCCCACTATTTTGGGTTTGTCGACATTTTGCTCCTTTTTTTTTTTTTTTTTTTTTTTTTTTTTTTTTTAGGTGTAGAGAATATATATATTTTTTAATACATAGTAACATATGTATTTTTTTTTTCTTTTCTTTTCTTTTGTAATAAAATTGACTTTTTTTAATGAAACATTTATTTATTTATTTTGATGTGACTGTACTTGAAGTTTTGAAGTTTCAAGTTGCCTACGTACTCTTCCAAAGAAGAGATCAAGTCATAACGTAGTTCGAATGAGTGATGGTTTTTTTTTTTTTTTTTTTTTTTTTTTTTTTTTTTTTTTTTTGATGATGATTTTGCCGTACACAGTTTATGCTCTTGCGGGCCAGGAGCGGGTGCGTTTGCTTTAGGGGTAGTAGCGCTTCAAAAATCTGCCGTTGATGGGGCCGATCTTCAACCCGTCTTCTGCCGTGATTAAGTAGGCGCCATTGGTGTAAATCTCTTGTATTACGTAGGGTCCATCCCATTTTGATGTGAACTTGCTTTTTGTCTTATGGGTTGTAATGATAGGCCTACGCAATGCTAGCACGAGATCTCCGGCTTGGAAAGACCTTGGGCGGACTTTCTTGTTGAATGCCTTGGCTAACCGTGCTTGGTAGCATTCCAAGTGTTGTTGAGCTTCGAGCCTTCTCTCATCCAGCGCTTCCAACTCCTGAAGGCGCAACTTTGCATTTTCTTCATCAGTCAAGCCTTCTTGTATAGCCATCCTTAGTGAGGGGATTTGACTTTCAAGCGGTAGAACAGCTTCTACGCCATATACGAGAGAATAAGGTGTAGCTTGGGTAGGAGTCCTATGTGTAGTCCTATATGCCCAAAGTGCTTCACTTATTCTTTCATGCCAGTCTCTCTTTGTTCGGCCGATTACCTTTTTCAGGAGGTTGCACAGCGTCTTGTTGAATGCTTCTGCGAGGCCGTTGGCCGGAGCATGATACATGGAAGACTTGTGCTGCTTGAACTTGTATTTGTCGCAAAGCTCATCCACGAGTCGGTTGGAAAACTGCTTTCCATTGTCCGTGATAATGTAGCGAGGCACCCCATATCGGTGGATGATATGCTCCTTGATGAAACGAACAACAGTTTCCTTTTTTACTTCCCTTAAAGGTATGGCTTCAGCCCACTTGGAGAAGTAATCTGTTGCAGCTAGGATGTAAGCTTCCCCTGCAGATGACTTTGGCGTAATTGGTCCTACAACGTCCAATCCCCATGCGTCGAACGGCCATGAAGCAACTGTAGGGTGTAATGGTTCAGGCGGTTGATGTATGAAGTTGGCGTGGAATTGGCAGGCTTGGCACCTTTTGGCGTGTTCCAGGCAGTCCTTCACCATGCTCGGCCAGTAGTAACCCATTCTTTTAAGCTGGAAATGTAGCTTTGGTCCAGATTGATGTGCCCCACACATACCTGAATGTGCTTCTTCCATGGCTTGATTAACTTCTTCCTCACCTAAGCATCTCAGGAGCAGTCCTTCAAAAGAGCGTCGGTAGAGTGTTCCTTTGTAGTAAAGGAAGCGAGGTGCTCGTCGACGTATTTCGGAACGGTGTCTAAGATCATCTGGAAGCTTTCCGTGCTCTAAGTAGTCGATCAGCGGCTGTCTCCACTCTTCAGCATCGACTGGAAGTACTGAGATGACATTTGTATCATCTAGTGACATTTCATTAACGAGAGGAATCACCCATCTTTGGCAAACTGGCACGTCTGCAACTTCATCTTTTCCTAGTGTCATACTTGAGGCTAGATTGGCGAGAGCGTCTGCCATTTGATTTTCCTTTCTTGGCACATGTTCTAGTGTCACAGCTTCGAACCTTTGTAGCAGTTGGGTCGCTAGCCGGAAGTATGGGACGAGATCATCTTTCCTCACCTCATATTCAGTTAAGAGTTGATTGATTATGAGCTTGGAATCGCCATATACCTCAAGAGCTGTGATTTCCATGTTGATCGCCATTTGGAGCCCGATGATCAATGCTTGGTACTCAGCAACATTGTTGGAGCATAGCTCATTCAGTTGGAAGGAGTAAGGTAGTATGTGCCTTTGTGGTGACATAAATACTACTCCTGCCCCCGCTCCGTCTGCTCGTGCGGATCCGTCGAAGAACATCGTCCATGTCGGGAAGATGTCGATGTAGAACACCTCCTCGTCAGGCAAGTCGTCTGAGATTTTCCAATCAGCCGGGATTGGATGATCGGCAAGGAAGTCTGCTAGCGCTTGTCCCTTGACGGCTTTAGCTGGGACGTAGATGATCTCATATTGATTAAGAAGCAAAGCCCATTTAGCGAGTCGCCCTGTCAAGACTGGCTTAGTCATAACGTATTTGACAGGGTCGGCTTTAGCAACCAAGTGGATGGTGTAAGCATGCATGTAATGTCTGAGTTTCTGAATGGCAAACACCAAAGCGAGGCACATCTTTTCTATTGGGGAATAGTTCAACTCAGCGCCGGTGAGAGTTCGACTGAGGTAGTAAAGTGCTCCTTCTCTTTGGGATTCATTCTCTTGCGCCAAGAGTGCTCCGATTGAACTTTCCTGAGCAGCAATATACAATATGAGTGGTTTCCCGGGCACAGGTGCCCCCAGGACAGGTGGACTTGACAAATATTTCTTTATGCTTTCAAAAGCATTATGGCATGCTTTGTCCCACACGAATGGAACATCTTTCTTCATAAGGCGACTAAACGGTTGACAACGCCCTGCGAGGTTGGAGATGAAGCGTCTGATGAAGGCTAGCCGTCCTTGTAGACTTTTCAGCTCGTGCAGGTTTCTTGGCTCGGGCATGCTTTGAATAGCCTTGATCTTTGATTGGTCTACTTCAATACCACGGTGCTTGACGATGAAGCCGAGGAATTTTCCAGAGGTGACGCCAAACGCACACTTTAACGGGTTCATCTTGAGGTTGTATTTTCGCAGCCTTTCGAACACTATTCGCAGATCCTTCAAGTGTTCTGATCTTTTCTTCGTCTTAACCACCACATCATCTACGTAACATTCTACGTTTTTGTGTAGCATGTCATTGAAGATTTTCTGCATTGCGCGTTGATACGTAGCTCCAGCGTTCTTTAGACCAAAGGGCATTACCTTGTAGCAGTAGATACCTTTTGGAGTACGAAAGGCTGTTAGTTCCTCGTCTTCGAGGGCCATGCGAATTTGATTGTATCCAGAAGAGCCATCCATGAATGATAATGCCTCATGGCCAGTGGTTGCATCCACCATGATTTCAATGATTGGCAAGGGGAAGTCATCCTTTGGGCAAGCATCGTTGAGGTCCCGGAAGTCTACGCAAACACGTATTTGTCCTGATTTTTTAAGGACAATGACGATGTTGGAGATCCACTTGGGGTATTGCACTTCTCGAATAAAGCCTGCTTCGATTAGCTTGTCGATCTCGACCTCGATTTGTGGGATAAGCTCAGATCGATAGCGTCTTTGAGTTTGCTTTATCGGCCGTGTTCCAGGCCTGACCGCAAGATGATGAACAGCGATGATAGGGTCCAGGCCGGGCATTTCTTTGTAGGTCCAGGCAAAGACGTCTTTGTACTCTAACAACAGCTGATAATACTCCTCTATCTCGTCTGTACTTAATAATGCACTTACGAAGATAGGTTTTGGTTCCTTGCTTGTACCTAAGTTGAGTTCCTTGAGATCATCAATTGTGGCTTGTCCCCCATCTTCGAGCTGTGGTGGTGCAGCAGTGACATCTTCCTCGGGGATTTCGTCTTCTTTACCTTCTTGAACCGTGACGTGGAAAACATCTTGGATCTCCTCTTCGGTGCTGTCTTCTCGGGCTTGTCGGCATAAGGATTGTCTGGTGTTCTGGGAGAGGCGTTCCTCGCAATCTTCATAGGAAGGAGCCTTGACCGGGTAATTGAAGAAGTCTTCTGGGAAGAGGTCGCACATTGTGATGGGGATGGACGATCTTTGTGTCGAAATTTCATTATCTCCAATACTTTCACATTGTTCTGGAGGTTGACAGGAGCTGTTTTGCCCCCTTTTCGACTGATAAACTTGTGGACAAGATGGTTGCTGCTTGTCCAATTTCTTCGAAGCGATCTTCGAAATGCATTCCTCACAATCTTCATAACAAGGAGCCTTGATCGAGAAATTGAAGACATCTTCGAGGAAGAAAAGATCCCGCATGAACGATCTTTGTGTTGTAATTTCATCATCCTCAACATTTTCATGTAGCTTTGAAGGTTGACGGTAGCTGCTTTGCCCCCTTTCCGATTGGTGAACTTGTGGACAAGACATATGTTTCTCGTGCAGCTTCTTCGGAGTGACCTGAATCCATCCTTCATCTTCACTTGACTTGACTGACATGGTTTTGGAACATGCCCCCAGCGGTTGAGGTGAAGACTTTGAGTCGAAAGAGCCAGAAGTGACATCTTTCTTAGGGATTTCATCTTCAGTGCCGTTCTCTTGGGTTTGTTGGCATGAAGATTTGCCAGTGTGGACGATGATGCGCCTCCTTACCTTTAGTGGTCCTTTTGTGTCAACCTCTAGGATTGCTTGGCGCTTCATCCTTGAAGGAATCAAGCTTCGAACGTCGTCCTTTTCTCCTAACCCATTGAGCTTTTCTTCCTTTAGTGTTGTCTTCCTTTTTCCAAAAGGCTTCCCATTATCTTCAAACCTTTCTGAAGCTGATCGTCGCAGATGAGAGATAACTGTGTTGCTTTGTTTCTTAGGCTTTAACAACCTTTCAAAAACAGAGCTTTGGGATGTCGGCGCGTTAAGCCTCTTGAAGACAGAGGTTCGGTCTTGACCACCAATGCGATTAAGCACTGAAGTTCTGGAGCTTGACTGGCTCATCCTATCGAAGACCGACGTCCGAGGGGAGGGTTTAGGCTCTTCTTGGTCTTGTTCAATGCTCATGCTGACATATTGAGTGCTAGTGTTTTTCGCTTGGCTTGAAATCATCACAGGTGCATTTGGTGTGAAACCAAGTCCGGCTTTGTTGTTGTCAACTCCGTAACCATGCTCCTTCAACTTCTTTTGAGTTTTGGTGAGGTTACGTTCTTCGTCATTGACAGTGTTTGAAACCTTCTTTCCAGCCACCGCAGAAGAAGCGAAGTCGTACCCGGCTTTTGACATGAGTTTGTAGGCGTTAGGGTCAAAACCTTCCTCGGTCCTCTTGGTTGGAAGAAAGCTTGATTCCACCTTCTTTGGTAGAGCTTTTATGAAGCCTTGTGGTAGTCTTGCGGCCTTAGCACCCCCTAGCTGTGTCAGAGGCAAAACTGCATTCGTCTTGAGCAACTTCACGTTATCCGTGTGCCACTGTGTGTCGGCTTTTCTAGTTTCGAATGGAGATTGACCATTCTTTCTTCTTGACATCGGGATATACCGGAATATGGGTGCGTTCGGTCCTTCTGACGGCATCCTACTCCCTTTGGTTGTTGCAGGTTTAGCAAACTCGTCATCATCTTTGCTTGAAGATGGCCCGGCCTGCTCTTTTTGTTTTTTAGGCATGGCTTGCCACTCCTGCTTTTTAGGTGCTGCTCTGCCCGTGGATTTGATCTCTTCCGGAAGGGCTTCGGGTACCGTCTCTTCATCCATGTAAAACTTGGCATCTGCAAAGTGTGATTCGGCTTCGGTGAATGGCTTGGTATCACCTTGGATCACCTTCACTCCTTCTCGGTAAAATTTTAGGCATTGGTGAAGGGTGGACGGCACTACCCCATTTGCGTGGATCCAAGGTCTTCCTAAGAGCAAGCTATAGGAAGTTCTTGCATCAATCACGTGGAATATCGTGCTTGATTTGAGCTCTCCCATGGTCATCTCTACTCGGATCATACCTATCGCCCTTTGTCCTCCTTGGTTAAAACCCTGGATCAGCAGACGGCTCAGGGATAGTTCATTCACCTTGATGCCGATTATGGTCATTGTTGATTTTGGCATGATGTTTATGGCTGACCCACCATCCACAAGCATGCGGTTGACTTTGTATTCCTTTATGTACCCGGAGACGAAGAGAGGACGGTTGTGAGGCTTTGATCCCAACAGTAGGTCTTCGTCAGTGAAGTTAATTACGTCATGGGTGGCACAACATGTGGCACATTCATGTGGCTGAAGCTTCGAGCCTTCGTCGTTACTTTCTTGCACTTCGTGGTCGTCGGGACCTGCCAAGACTGCTGCTAGTGCTCTTCGCATCTTTTTTGGCAATGGTAGCGCTTCCTCGATGCTAAAGTGTGTTGGCAGACCTTCTCCAGGTGTAAGGGTCTTTTCTACCTCAGTGGCAATAGCTTTGCCTTTTGAGGGCTCTTCTATTTCTACTTCAACCATGTGACAGGCCACGGTAGTGCACTGTTGGAAAAAGTCATTCGGGAAGTACTCACGCAAGGAAACGGGAATGCGTGGCTCCTGCTCCATAGGTTCCCTAGCATATGTTGTTTTATTATGCTTTATGTTTCTTTTAGGCTTCGCATTGTTGCGGCCGTGGTGATTTCTTCTTTGTTCCACCTTTGGCTGTATGACTTGTGGTCTTGGTTTCCTTGTCTTTTTGTAGGTTACCAATATCCATCCTTCTTCATCATCAGCATGTGTATCTTGGTCGCTTCTCTCCAGTGATGGTTGTGTAGGAGGTGCCGTGCAACTTAAGCATTCACGGGAACGGTCAGGTGTCATTTGGAGAGGCACAGGATTAAACGATCCAAACGCAATTGTAGTGGTATGCGTTGCGGCCGTGTCCTCAAGGTCGAGCTCAATTTGCCCTTGTTGTGCTAGCTTCATGATGAGTTCTTTGAGAACGAAGCACTTGCCAACAGGATGGCTCACAATACGATGATACTTGCAGTACCTAGGATCGTTTGTGCGATTCATTTCTTCAGGACGCTTGCATTCGGGTAGCTCAATCACCTTTTTTTCCAGCAAGTCATCTAACATGGCAGCCATGTCAGAGTCAGGAAAAGGGTACGTTTTCTGTTCCAACTCTCTCAAGGTGCTCTTGTATCTGTCTTGGGTGCGAGAAGGCTCACTTGTCTTTATCTCCTTCGCTTTCTTCTTGGAGGAGATCTTGATGGGCGCTGAGGAGGTCTTGATGGGCGCTGAGGAGGTCTTGATGGGCGCTGAAGAGGTCTTGATGGGGGTAGTGTTGACGGTGAAAGCTTCCTTAGCGGGCTTCTTCCCGGTCTTGTCTACATTTGGGGCGAATACTTTCTCCTTATTGAAGTTAGTAATTGGCTCCTTTTTCCCATGATTAGCGATACTCAGCTCCATGTCGTGGGAACGAGTTGCTAGCTCTTCGAATGTTCTTGGTTTTATGCCTTGGAGGATGTAATGTAACCCCCAGTGCATGCCTTGAACGCACATCTCAATGGCAGAGGTTTCAGAAAGCCGATCTTTGCAATCCAGACTTAAGGAGCGCCATCTATTTATGTAGTTGACGACAGGTTCATCTCTCCACTGTTTCGTACTGGTCAGCTCTAGCATGCTTACAGTACGACGAGTGCTGTAGAAACGGTTGAGGAATTCCCTTTCTAGCTGGTCCCAACTGTTGATAGACTCAGGTTCGAGGTCAGTGTACCAGTCAAAAGCGTTACTTTTCAGCGAACGCACGAACTGTTTGACGAGGTAGTCTCCCTCTGTCCCAGCATTGTTGCAAGTTTCAATGAAATGGGCGACATGTTGCTTCGGGTTGCCTTTTCCATCGAACTGCATGAATTTTGGGGGCTGATAACCCCTTGGCATCTTCAAAGCGTCAATCTTCTTGGAGTAAGGCTTTGAGTACAGTACGGAGTCATGCGAGCTTCCTTCGTACTGTGTCTTGACAGTGCTTGCGATCATCTCCTGTAGCTGCTGGATAGAGAGAGATCCCATGAATGCCGTTTCTTGGTCTAGCTTTGGCTTCTCTTCAACTTTCTCCACTGGTGGCTCCTCTTCTTCGTCGTCTTCTTTCTTTAATAGGCCAATATTTGGGTCGACTTTCACGTCGGGCAGCGCATCTAGTTGGTTGACAAGTGCGGCAATCTGCAAGTCCTTCTCCTCCACAGTCCGTGTGAGCTTTGCGATTGCTTCATTCATCTGAGCTAGCTGCTCCTCGATTGAAGTTGCTCCAGTGGTCATAACTTGCATGGTTGTACTGCCGCTCGAATCAGCGTCGGAGAGTAGGGACTCTGAGTATTTCCTCGGGCTTTCCCCCCTTGATGCCTTTAGCGAGGCTAGGGTGATCACAGGCTCGTACCTCAGGTGCTCTTGTTCCTTTGACAGAGTCAATGCAGGGGCGGAAGCCGCGGCAAAAAGAGCTCTTGCCTTACTTCGGGTTACGATGCCCGAAATATCACCACTTGCGGCGATGATGTTCTTGTTCTTTGCTTTGATTGCAGGAACAGCTTGATCCTTTCTTGATGCCATTTGTGTTTTTCGATGATTGGAGGATAGAGATGAGAGGTAGAGATTGTCCCACTGGGCGTGCCAAATTTGTAAACACGAAAAGTTCCTGAAACAAGAAACAAGAATACGTGTACAAAATATATTTTTGTGTTTAATGATTTTGGGGTTACAATCTCTTTGTAATTTGATCCTCTGATTCTATCTTCGTAGGGTGTAGGTTTGTGGATGAGCTGTTGATCCAAAGGGCCGTCGGGGCTTGATCTAGGGATGAACAGTTGATGAACGGATCTTCGAGGGCTTTTGAGCTTGATCTTGAATACTGGGTGTATGGATTTCTTCAAGGGGGCCGTCGGAGCTTGATCTTGAGGGTTGATGGATGAGCGGATCTTCAAGGGCTTTTGGGCCTAATCTTGAAGACTGAGTGTATGGATTTCTTCAAGAGGCCGTCGGGGCTTGATCTTGAGGGTTGATGGATGAGCGGATCTTCAAGGGCTTTTGGGCCTAATCTTGAAGACTGATTGGATGTGTGGATTTGTTGAGGTTGTTGATCCAAAGGGCCGTTGGGGCTTGATCTTAGGACGAACGGATGATGAACACTTTCTTCAAGGGGCCGTCGGGGCTTGATCTTGAGTCGGCGGAAGTTCTTCAAGGGCCGTTGGGGCTTGACCTTGAAGGAGGGTTTGACGAAGAACGAAGAGTGTTTTCTTGATCCTTCGGGATTTGCTTGAGAGCTTTAGAGTTTCAAGGCTTCAAGGTTTTGGTGTGATGTAAATTCCCTTCTTTCTTTCTTTCTTCCTTTCTTTCTTTCTTTCTTCCTTTCTTTCTCTCTTTCTTCCTTTCTTTCTCCTTTTTTTTTTTCTTTCTTTCTCTCCCCTAAATGAATGCCTTGGCTTCCTATTTATAGAATTTCAAAACTTGATTTTTGGATTTAAATAATCAGATGAAATAAATCATTTCTGCCAAGTAATGACACGTGTCCTATTTGATGACTTTTCCAATTTATTTCGATTTTTCATTGAGTCACACGCTACATGTAAAATTTATGTGACACGTGAGTGTTGAAATTTTAATTATTGGTCAACATTCATTTCACCGAAATTTCGATGTCCACAATTAGATATCTGCAAAACCTTCGATTTGAACACGAATGATGTTTTAAAGTACAGGGGCTCGACGTAGTAACGTTGTTGTTTTTGTTTTCCTTATGAAATGCAACTCACATTCTATTGGGGAAAGTAGTTTCATCGTTTTCTTTCATCATTTGTTGAACATTTGGCCCAAGTCCGAGTAAATTTTGAATTTTGAGGATGGAAATCTTGGCTATGATTGATTTACTGGTCTTATGAAATGTCAATCATTTTTTCTGGTATAAAATTTGAAATCCGAAATAAGAGGCTTTTGTTTACTTATTGTGAGTTTAAACCGTCAATCCTCCTTAGCGCGATAAGACTTTGTTGTTATTATATTGTGGGAGTTTAAAACAATACTTAGGAATGGGGCACTCCGAAACGGATTTCGTGCATGCAAAGCTCGAATGCTGGCGGAAAGAAATATGGAATTGTGATCTCTTGTTTTTGAGCAAGAAGAATGGCAACGGTGCTTTAGTTTCTGAAAGCCAGCCAAACGGGGAACAACGGAGGAGCTGCGAGAGAGAGTTCGAGAAGATGGTGGAGTATGCGATCCAAACGGGGCATTTTCATCGTAACAGTGTTGAATGGACGGTAAAAGATCATAACTTAATCGAGACTTACAAAATGCTTTGTTTATATCTTTGAAATTCGATATTGAGTGAACCCGATACCTAATTGTTATTTTTTCAAAAAATGAAGATTCCTTTATATAAAGAGTTGATACCTAAGTAAATAAAATGATCAGTCTAAATAAATGAAGTTTTCTAAAAGGTCGAAAATGCCTTTTTATTTTCTTCACAATCAAAATCCAAAATATTAAAAAAACAAAGACAAACAGGTAAAAATGATAACTTAACAAAAAAAGTGTACTGGAAAACAAAATAAATTTAAAAAAAGAAAAGAAAAAGAAAAATGAAAACGGAATAAGAGCAATGTACAAATTCTGGCTTTATACATAGACCAGCCTCTATATGTATTTTACCAGAGCACAGTCCCAAATCCCAACTTCTACTCCTCTCTCTACTTTCTCTGTCTAAACTCCCCGATGGCGCCAGAACCAGAAGACATCAAGGATGAGAAGAACCCTAGACCCCTCGACGAGGATGACATCGTCATCATGAAGACCTATGTGAGTTCTTCAACTGAATTCTTTTTCCACAAACCCTAAATCCCACCACCGATTTCAGATTCACCCAAAACCCTAATTTTTTTTTATTGATTTAGTGAATAATGGTTGTGGGGATATAATGGAATATGCAGGGGTTAGGACCGTATTCAAAGCATATTAAACAAGCAGAGAAAGAAGTAAAGGATCTGGCTAAAAAGGTCAATGATTTGCGCGGTATGTAGCTTCTTTGCTCGATTTGTGACCCCAATTTCGAAAGTTGTTGTTGTGAGTTGTTAGCTTTGTGGATGGGTTGGGTTAAATTTGATTGCTTTTATAGGTATTAAGGAATCCGATACTGGGTTAGCTGCACCCAGTCAGTATGATCTCGTTTCGGACAAGCAGATGATGCAGGAGGAACAGCCTCTTCAGGTTCGGTTCGGTTTGGTTACACGCGCAACTATACACTCATTGATTTGTGTTATAATGTGATAGGTTTTGATTGATTTCTTGAAACCAGGTGGCTAGATGTACGAAGATTATCAATCCCAATTCCGAGGATGCTAAATATGTCATTAATGTCAAACAAATTGCAAAGGTCTAGCCTCTTTTTTCATCAATTTTTTTCATACAGCTATTTGTTTTTACCTTTGCTCCGTTTTTCAATCTTTGATCTGTTGATTTTCTTGTTCCATTCTTAATGCTTTGGATAATTTCATTGCAGTTTGTTGTGGGTCTGGGTGACAAGGTTTCCCCAACGGATATAGAAGAAGGCATGCGTGTGGGGTAGGCCCTCCTATTTTTTGAACTCTGATAGATTTCCATTTTTGTTAACTCTTATTGGATTATTTCCATGAGCATTGCTCGTTTAGGATGCAGTACGTAATGTTATGCTTGATAATAGTTGGTAAGCCACGCACCACCAAAAAACATCTTAAAAGAATTTTCTGCAATAGTGAAGTTTTTAAGAAATGGGGATAGTAATTTATTACAGTGATGCAGTTTTGGACCTTCATTGCATAATTGCATATCAGCTATTTGCTTATCACCTTTGTTTAATTGTATAATGCTATAGCATTCCATATTTGTGTTTGCAGTGATGGATATGTTAGTTCTCTTAGGATTGCAATTAGTGCTGTGTTTAATCACGTGCTCACGTCTTTAGCAAGATTATAGTATTTTTGGAGGCTTGTGTATGTTTACAATTGTAGTGTCTTTCTGGTTATCCATTAGTTTGCCACTGCAGAGTTTGATAGGAACATGATCAAATTTGTGTGTTTACAATTGTGCATGCTTGCATCTCAGCTCTTTGCAGCACCATGTTTTATTATGTTGCGCTGTTGTATTCCATATTTGTGTTTGCAGCAATGTATTAAAAGCGTGAGGAGTGGGCGAGGCGTCCAAGGCCTCACGGGACCTAAATTTTTTAATATATACATTGAGCGTACACATATTATATTAAAAAAAAAAAAAAAAAGATTATTAATCAATAATCATTCTGAGCACACACATGTATTATAAATATATACACACACATATATATACATATTATATATATATATATAATAGAGGATGAAAAGTTCAATGAGCACACATATAACAATGCACGCAGACAGCACACACATCCATTATATAAAATCAGAAAAAAAGGCAAAGAGACAATAGTGCAAGGAAGAGGTATGAGGCAGTTAAAACCCTACCCAAAATCACCCATGAGGCACGCCTAGGCGTCTCTGGCGAAGCCTTCCGCCCACTCCCTCAAAACAGAGGTGGCAACCCCACGCCTAGCCTCAGAGGACGCCTAGGCGCGCCCTGAGGCGAGCCTTTTAAAACATTGGTTTGCAGTGATGAATATGTTAAGTCTCTTAGGATTGCAATTAGTGCTGTGTTTTATCACGTGCTCATGTCTTTAGCAAGTTTTTAGTGATTATTGTTGGAGGCTTGTGTGTGTTTACAATTTAGTGTCTTTCTAGTTAACCTTTTGTTTGTCACTGCAGGGTTGATAGGAACAAGTATCAAATTCAGATTCCTTTGCCTCCAAAAATTGATCCAAGTGTGACCATGATGACCGTGGAAGAGAAGCCAGATGTGACATATAATGATGTGGGTGGATGTAAGGAGCAGATTGAAAAGATGCGAGAAGTACGTATAGATTTAACCATTTCTCTTTACGCTGTTCATTTGTCTCCTATGGTATGTATGAATATCTACCGTTTTGGTATTAGGATAAACTTAACAGTGTGCATATATACTTGATCATCTGTCTTAGGTTGTTGAGCTGCCTATGCTTCACCCCGAGAAATTTGTGAAGCTTGGGATCGATCCGCCTAAGGGTGTCCTCTGTTATGGTCCTCCAGGAACTGGCAAAACTCTTCTGGCCAGGGCTGTTGCGAATAGAACTGATGCTTGCTTCATTCGTGTGATTGGGAGTGAGCTTGTTCAAAAATACGTTGGTGAGGGGGCTCGGATGGTCAGAGAGCTGTTCCAGGTTAGAAATAATTGCATGGTTTACCCATATTGATTTAACTTGGAATTATTTGGAGGACTTTTTAGCCAAAATGGTCCTTGAGATTTGCATAACTCCTCATTGTGGTACCTGAGATTTGAAATCGATAGAATTGGTCCCTGAGTTTGTCCAGAATCAATTATTTTGGTCCCTGAGTTTGCCAAAATCGTTTTAGCCTATTGTTTATTATATTGAGGGTAATTTTGTCACGATGATCCTTATTTAACATAATTTTTCACCAAAATGATTGATGGTGGATAATCTTAGGGACCACTTCTATTGATTTCAAATCTCAAGGACCAAAATGAAGAGTTAGACAAATTTTAGGAACCATTTTGGCTAGAAAGCCTTATTTGGAGTACTGTTTTTGTGTTACTCTATCTTCTAACCATGTCTGTTTTGTTTTTAGATGGCACGCTCAAAGAAGGCCTGTATTGTCTTTTTTGATGAAGTAGATGCGATTGGAGGAGCGAGGTTTGACGATGGTGTGGGTGGTGATAATGAAGTTCAGCGGACTATGCTGGAAATTGTGAATCAGTTGGATGGCTTCGATGCTCGTGGGAACATTAAAGTCTTGATGGCGACAAACAGGTTTGTTCGTGTATTTGTTTTGCAGTTTAAGCGATCTATATTTGGTTTCTTTTTTATTATATTAACATCTCATGGGCTTTATTGGATCTTTTTTTCAGGCCTGACACACTGGACCCAGCGCTACTGCGGCCAGGACGGTTGGATAGGAAGGTCGAGTTCGGCCTCCCTGACTTGGAGAGTAGGACGCAGATCTTCAAGATCCATACAAGAACGATGAATTGTGAAAGGGACATTCGGTTCGAACTGTTGGCTCGTCTATGCCCAAATTCAACGGGTAAGGATGCTTTCTGTACCACTGATAAGCAAATTGCCATTGTTACCTAGTCGTCCTCCTGATTCTTATTGTTAGTTTGATCTGATGTTGCTATCATTTGCATCCTCACCTTTATTACGGTAACCTAAGGCGAGAATGTTGTGATTTGCATCTTCATTGCTATGTTTGATTGTGCTCCTATGGTCTCCTGTTTGTGATCTGACCTGCTACATGCCTCTTATCATGACTTTTTATTACTGGACTTCAATTTTGTGACATGGTTCTCTCTTTCACAGGAGCTGATATTAGGAGTGTGTGCACGGAAGCCGGGATGTATGCCATAAGAGCTCGAAGGAAGACGGCAACAGAGAAGGACTTCCTCGACGCAGTCAACAAAGTCATAAAGGGGTATCAGAAGTTCAGTGCGACACCAAAATACATGGTTTACAATTGAGCAGAGGAGATAGTGTATCGTGTTTCCAGAACCCATCAAGAAGCGATGCATTCTCTAATGGAGGGAGGAGGATATGCGGTGTTCCTTTTTAGGGTCACCTTGGCGACTTTCACGTCTGTTGTTTAAACTTGGTATCTTTCCTGTGTTGTAAACCAATCTCGTAAAATTTATTGTTCGCTAAGCTGGTGGTTCTGAACTTGGATCTGCTCCATCGGAAAAACGATCCGATTGCTTTATACGCTTGTTTTTCTTGCCACTCCAATTGCTAGACAACTACATTTGCAGTTATTCCAAGTAGTGGTGATGGTGGATGTTCACATTTATTGTGTTGAAGCAGCTTATGCTAATTATAATGACCCAGTTTGGTTTGTTTTTGAGGTATATTTGGTAACTGCAATAGAATCCTGGTAGGCTATGTCAGTTAAGAGTATTGGAACTCTCAGCAGAATGCAGATGGTATGCCGGAGGAAGGTGAGGATGGCGTGAAGCCACCGCGTCCCTTATGCCCCGGGCAAAACACGTGCTTCAATGGCCGGGACAAGGGTCTAGGGTTTCTCGTTCGGAGTTGGGGATCTTTTTAATTTGAAGTCTCTATTGCCCCTTTAGTGAGGGACCTTAGATAGTAGATATTGCACGTTGTGGAAGTTGAAGAGCTCTCGGAAGTGAGGTGCTGGGAGCAAGCCTGGCACTCCTCGGGTGTCAAACTGCACCCCCTTGGACACGGAGAGAGCGAGTTTTCGGAGAAGGGACTGAATCGACACAAATCCTAAGCAGAAATTGCGATCTTTAAGAGCAAATGCAGAACTTGAAACAGAAGAATAGGATCATTCGCAAATGCACAACTTGTAGGGAGCGAGAAGGGACTCACCAAATACCAACAATGGTGTCTCTGCCCCGGCTATAGCCCACCAGCAATTAACTGTTCATCATTCTCTTACTTCGTCGAATTTGGCACAAAATGCAGGAGCTGACTTGACGACTTGCTCTTTTTTTTCGAAAATTATTTAAATGGTTCTTTTATTTGTTTGTAAACAATTATTACTACTCTAAACTAAACGAACAGGAAGGAAGAAGAATTTGAAACCAAAACGCAATAGGTTGAAGAGCAAAACTCTATTCACCGGCAAATCCACCACTTCGATAAATGTATTATAAACAACATTAATATATTAACCTACATTCAACAACGTTTAAAGCAATGAAAAAATCTATTAAATTTGTTCAAATTGAAGAAATTTGATGAATTAGTCAGAAATATTTTTTTCCCTTCCAATCAATCTTTACAACCAATCTATCTTCTACATTCAACTTCAACAAAATTGCAAAACTTGACGTCTATTTATTCCTTCATCCTACCTTGAATTTCGTGGCCACCGAACGTGAACGAAAGAAAAAATGAATTTTAAGTTTTAATTTATTTACTTAAATATTGTAGAGCTACAAGAGAAATCAAGTGCGTGAAGAGGTCCATAGTTTCTGCACTGCAAACTGATCACTGATAGCTGCACCGTACATGCACTGCTTTTTAATGTATACATAAAGTGATTTAAATAACTCATTTGAAACAAGCTCCAAATTCACACAGTTCAATTTGGAAAAGTATTCAGCAACGAAAGAACTACCTCAACTACGTAAAAATATTAACAGGCGTATACTACCGCTCGGTAGCATGTGGTGTAGCCAGGGCAAATGTACTCAAAATGTACGCGGTTTTCTTGAGGTGTGTCCCCGTGTGTGTCAGCATTGTCACCTCAAGCTTTACTCAAGACAGGTCGTCCTGTGCATCGGCATTACCACCTCCATGGGACGATCCTTGATCATTTCCAACTGTTCTCCTGCTCATGTTGGCTCGCTGCACTAACCGAACCAATGCCTGAACCACTTCTGACATGGGAGGTCGAAACTCAGGCTCCGGCTGCACCAAAATGTGGAGCTCAAGGGTCAGATTTTCACCTCAGTGCACTCTTATGGAATTGCAAAACATGAACCCCACATCCTATATTTCAACTAGAAACTAGGTAACAGTCGTCTTTCATCCCCTTACGAGTAGTTCAGTTTAGTGTAAACTTAAATTTCTTGTTTATTACCTGGACACAGAGCGCTATCACATCAGCAAACCGTGACAGAGATTTAACTGGATAGAGCCCCTTGAGTTCTGGATCTACCATTTTTGAAAGGGCGTCGATATCATGGAGCTGGGGTGTTGCCCATCGAACCAGAGATTGTTCAGACCTAGGCTTCGAGCTGTCAAGGAATTTTCATACAACAATTAATTTCACCAATCTTTTTAAATGGTAATAACATAAATATAATAATCAAGACTAATTTATGTAATTATTTACTTATCAAATGCTTTCCTCCCACTAAGAAGCTCCAGCATAACCACTCCAAAACCATAGACGTCACTCTTTAGAGTATATTGGCCAGACATGGCAACCTCTGGTGCGCTGTACCCAGATCCTGCATTATGGTCCAATGCCTGCACATGTGAAACTTAAACCATCAGCACTTTCCCAGAAAAATAATGATCAATTTGACTGATGCAACAAGTATGCACGCGTTCTTCTACCACTTAAACAAGAACACCCATCCAGTCATATAATTTTCCGACAATCATAAATGGGTAACACTTGAGTCAATGAAGTCTCAGCACTTTTGGGGGCATGAAATGGTCGTTTAACCAAGGGGTTTCACACATGAATTTTTTCTTCCTAACAAGTACAGATGCTCTTGGGTCATGGAATGTGTTCCACAATTACAGGAGATCTGAACAGGAAGTACCCTTGTAAGCGTTCTAAAGTCTGCTCCTACCTTATTTCTCTAGGTCCATTTATGTAAATGTTAAAACGTATAGAACCTTACTATCGTTTACAATCATAAGACAATAGAAATTTGAGTACGATAGTCTATTCCAACTCAGTATGTCTGATTCTGAGACTGGTGCATATGAGTTCTGGGTTTTCGTAAATCCTGGTAATTATAATCATCCACGTATAAATACAGCTATTCAGCTAGGACACAATTTCAGAAATGGAGTTATCAGTTCATGTTGTATGGATATGAAAAAGATATAAAAGTTCAAAGTATGATATCCCAAATTTAACCTGATCAGCATTGGGGATAGAGCTTGCAAGGCCAGCGTCCGAAAGATGAGGGTTGAGCTCCACATCCAATAATATGTTGGTTGACTTTATATTTTTGTGAATAATAGATGGTGAACAAACTTCATGCAAGTACCTAAAAGAAAGCATTGTGAGTACCCGCGGCACATTTGTCCAGTCATCGAGGTATCAAAATGATTGCAAGCTCAAATTTGTAAGCCAAAGGATGGACGTCCACTAAGAAACTTACTCTAATGCACGTGCAGTCCCCAAAGCAATCTTGACACGAGAGTTCCATGTCAATGGCTTGTTGTATTCATCTGATAGGTGCAGGAAGTCATGCAGCGAACCATTTTTATGGAATTCATAGACTAGCAGGTGCTGTCCATGCTCTGAACAATAACCCACCAGCTCTGTTACATTTGGGTGATGCAACTGGGAGATGCTTGAAACAATCTCGGTGAATTCTTCGGACAACTGACTAGGAAGGACAGATGAATCTAATTTCTTCACAGCAAGAACCTATTAACATTGTTAAAAGTAAGTAACAAATTATTATACTGTCTTCAGTCTTTGGAACAAAGGAATTGAAGCATTTGATAAATAAATATAACAATAATAAATTAAAAACTAACAAATGCTTAACCAATCATATATGCATGCAGGATTTCATACTGGTTCTCCAGAGTATTCACTCTGTGTGTGTGTGTGTGTGTGCGCAAGGGTGTCCATAGCCCGTGCATGAGAGAGAGAGAGAGAGAACAGAAGATTTCAACTGAAAAATCAATTAAATGATCGAATTAATATGAAAGTAAACAAGCAAGTCAGTCATCTTCAGGCAGGATATGAAGAAGAAAAAGCACTAATCCTTTGACATCAATGAAAAGGGACATGTCACTGGATTTAAAGAGATTAAACCTTTCCAACATCAATGGCATGGCATATAGATTTATTAGGTAAACAGTATACCTTCCCATCATCAAATTGAGCCCGATAAACACGTCCAAAAGACCCCTCACCAAGAAGGTTGTCAATGCTAAAGCTGCCAGTAGCCATCTGCAGGTCTGCTATTGAATATGTGGTCACATTTAAAGGAGCTGTGATGGTTTTCTTGACAACAATGGGTTTCTTAGTGAATTCATCGTCATCAAATGATTTATTGCGATCAACTGGTGGGGGTCTAAGATTTATTGTGGCAGGAGTATCAAAGGTCTTGAAGTCCAACGGGGCAGGGGTTTGTACAGACTTCATTTCTGCATTGGAGTGCCGGAGACAAAGCAGTTAACATTGGTTCAACAAAAAACTTTTAGAATCATTGAAATGTTTATGTATCCTATTTGCATAACTAATTTCAAAATGGCATCAGTTGGCCTCAGGCAAGGAACATAATTTTCTAAAATAAACTTGAGAAACAGAAAGAAAAAAAAAAATAGTGAATAAACCAAATCTACAGACATCAAGAGACATTTATTCAGTAAACTGCAAATTTGAGCAATTCCTCGCCATTTAGAATACTTTTTATTTTATAACGCTATAGATCTTGATCTTTTAATTTCAATTCAATGATTTGCGAAATGAACTAATAAACTCAATCCAACTGATAAACAAAGAAACCAGTATCACACAAAAAACTGGCAGGAATATTGCAGAAAATATAGTCATATTCAGTCTAGGGAAGTCAAACCGAATAGCATGAAAAGCAAACCAATGGAAATGACAAGGTAATTTCAGATAATGCTCAACTGAATGTAAAATGTATACAAATTGTCGGTACCTTGCACTTCACTTGCAAGGGGAGCAAAGGGCCGACTTTCAAACTTTTCCACATCTGAAGATGACTTCTTTGACCTTTTCTTTATGAGAAAGAATGCTACAATCGCTGTAACTACAAGAAGAGATATCACTATTCCTGCTATGGCACCACCCCCTATTCCTGATTTCTTGCCACCTGACCCACCATTTGATGATGAGTTGTCGCCGCCAGACTTGTGATTTCCGTTGTGCTTGGCTGGAGGTGTACCAGGTGGGGGTGGGGGTGCAGGACCTGAGTTCCACGTGTTTCCATCCTTCCTGTAAAGAGATTTCTTAGAACCATATTGTAAACATATTCTCCCCAGATTGGAAACAACAGTAGCTCATTATAGAATGCTTACTCCAGATTAATGTTTTTCAACTGCTCTGGAATCCAGCCGGTGAAACGGTTATTTTCAATATTCCTAAGAAACACAAACAAAAGTACTTTAGTGGGTTGAAAGCCTGAAAGCCAGGAGAGTGGGGAGTGCTAATGAGCATCCCACTAAGTTGTATGGATATCTCACAGATTATCAAGGGGGAGATTGGCAAGGACGTCAATAGTCCCTGTTAACTGGTTATTCTGCAAGAACCTGAAAGAAGACAAATTCCAGGGAAGGGTCAAGACTACAAACTAGAAAAGCGTACCATAATAATAAAATTCTCAATACTTACATTGTTTTCATACTTGAGAGGGAGCTAAAACTCTCAGGAAGGTTGCCTGACAGAGAATTGAAAGATAGATCCCTGAAACGAAGAAAAGAATTATCGTCATTTCATCCTTTAGTAAAACCAACATAAATTCTTTAGCAACTTTCAAAGGAGATGATTGACACTTGCAGAATTTCATAGCAGAACGAAAGCATAATTCTTTTTGAAGATTGTACATATTGAGTCATTGACTGATTATGCAATATGGTACAATGTTATCGCCAGTAACAATACTTTTTTTCTTCTTTTTGAGAAGGGAGTGGCTGAGTTGCAAACTAGGCACTCGTGCCAAAATGGACAACATTTCAAGCTACTTCTTATGTACAACACAGATGGAAGAACTCACAAGATGGATAGAGAAGAAAGCTTTCCAAAAATGTCATTCAACTGGTTCTGAAGCTGATTGTGACTTATGTTCCTGCGGTCCCCAAAAGAATGAAACTGGTTTATTTCAAACATTTTCGATAAGTTGTGAGTATTGTGACAAAAGTTATTAAGATTTACTTACAGGTATTTAAGAGTCGTTAGCATAGAGATGGAATAGGGGATCTCTTGATTGAAGTTATTATGACCAAGGTTTCTGCATAGAAAAGATGGCTAATGTTATAGAAGTGGAACAATACACAACAGAACAGTAGATAAATGTGGTTATGAATCATACAATCGTGTCATGTTCGGAGGAAGTGAATAAGGTATACTGCCTGCAAGATTATTATTGCTCATGTCTCTGCAAAATTTGTCAAATACTCAAATCATGAGATCAAACTAATCAGTAAAATAAAATAGATCAATCAACTTGACACACGTGACCATTGATCTTACAGGTTGGTTAGTGCTGTCAAACTCTGAAGCTGATACCCTAGCGTCCCAGAAAGTTGAAGACCTGATAAATCACTGATAAAAAAGAAGTAATGACAGCATAGCTATCAGAAATTTGCATAAATGTGATAATATCTGGGCAAATGAATGCGGAAGTAGGGAATCACATTTCTGTTACTCGTGAGCCCGAGCACTTAACACCTTTCCACGACTGGCCACATGGATCATCGCCATTTTGACTCCATTGGGTTAGCTGAGGTGGGGAATTTAAGCTACTATACAAGACCTTCAGAGCACTAAC
Source organism: Pyrus communis (assembly GCF_963583255.1). NCBI lineage: Eukaryota > Viridiplantae > Streptophyta > Magnoliopsida > Rosales > Rosaceae > Pyrus > Pyrus communis. The sequence continues at coordinate 10,800,208 of NC_084809.1, read as the reverse complement.
TGTGCATTTAACATGCCAAAAGAAAATTCAATATCAGAAAAGCAAGATATGGACCATGAAAATTAATTTTATGTAGTTTCAACACTCTACTTTCTTGCAGAACAATGAAACAGGAAGAGAAGTAAAATATTCCTAAGTCTGAAGGAGAGCATCTACAACCGATATTACGACAAGATTAAACTCGCAAACAGTAATGGTACAAGGATGCAAACCAACTGATTTTGTCTAAAAGATGCTCGGAAGTTCGGGATGGTGTGTCATTCAGAGATTTCCTAAACCAAGCTAGATCTAGAGGAGCAAGATAACCATTCGTTTGAGTCAATCAAGTCGATGAACTACTCTCACGTTGAACGTTTTATATATGCGTTTTGTTCGATGATGAAATAGTATTTAAATATAGTTGATGTGTTTTAGATGATGAAATTTCCAAAACATCAAAACTATACTTCAATTCCTCATTCACAAATTGATGCACCTAAGGGAAATAAGAATGCAACTGAATAGGTTAGCCAAACTGACACTTAAATCCTGTAACTTCGAATCAAATTTTTTAAATCGCATCCTTTTGAAATCCGCTGGTACTTCCAACTCCGTAATTACCTATCCTAGACGCAAAGTGCGAATTGTTAATGACAGAAAAGTAGCAATTGCAATTTCATCATCACTCAAAGTGGGAATTAAACACTTATAAAACTCTCAAAGTGGCAATGATGGTCATAAAGCGACATCTAATTATCACTTTGATAAAGAAAAAGACTCAATTTATTCTCTTTTCGGAAGCACAAATTACATGAATGGCAAACAGCAATCACATCAAACCCCAGAATTGCTTTTTAATTAGTAAGGCAAAGTAACAGTTCCTCCGATGGTCCTTTAATTTTGTCTATAGAAACAAATCTTCACACCAAAAATATAATTAAATTAAAAAAATGAAAATTAACAAGATAGGCACAAATCTGACTCCCAATAAGCAGTTCAAGAACCACTTCTGAAATACTAAAGAAAGTCAAATCCAAAATACATTCAGTGGGTTTAGTATTTAACACAAACGAGAAAATCTAAAGTTTCTAACTTTTTATGCAGATTTAGCAAAAATTAAATCATGGGAGCCCAGATAAACCGATACTAATTCAAATAAACAGCAGAAAATTACAGAGAATAAGAGTCGGGTGAGGCAACTGACCATCTGTTGGATCTGTGGCAGCATTGATGGAGCTTGGACTCCACCCCAGAATGCAGATGCAGAAAACCAGCAAAACCCAACTCCAAATCTCCACCATCTCTCTCTCTCTCTCTCTCTCTCTCTCTCTCTCTCCTGCTCAACACTCAATGCCTCCTCCTTCTCAAACACAATGGTAATCAAAGCATGCCCCTTTTGGGGTGAATTGAATTGATTTTGTTTTCCCAAACAGCAGATTTGTAAAATATTTTATTCAAGTAGGCATTTGCCCAAGCAAAGCTGGCAGGCACGATTTGCCAGAAGAATCCAAAGCCACAGAAAAGAAAACCCTTTTATTTTTACTCTCTCTCTCTCTCTCTCTCTCTCTCTCTCTCTCTCTCTCTCTCCTCTTGGTTTTATTGCAAATTTTCAGTCTTTTCCTTTCTTTTTAGTTTTTAGGTGTGAGGGGAAAAATATTCAATACACTCTTGGTTGGTGTGTATGTAGCTCCGTCTCTTCTGTATAATTATGCTCTATCATCTTCGCACACACTCTCTATCTCTCTCATCTTTCTCTCTTTCTCTCTCCTAATTTATTTACCAAATCAGGTTTTAAAGTCAGAGCATTCACCAGCAAGCATCACACGGTTTCATCAGTAGTGGCCTTCATTTCAAGACTGCGTGGCCACCCAATACTTCAAAAACGTGACCAAAACAAAAACCCATAATAAAAGTCCATTAAAAAAAAGTACAACCCATGCTGGATTTACTTTCAAGTTTCAAGTTTTTACTGAGATTGTCACCTTTCCATTTTTCAATGAAGAGTCACGAGATTCTCGTAAGGGAAACCATTTCTTTTTCTTTTTTTCTTTTTTTTGTTTCTGTTTGTATCTTTTGAAATTCTCCTAAGGGATGGTTAACAGTTGGATTGGTCGGGTTGAACTTCAACCCATCCGCCAACTCAATAGGTTCGGATTGGAATTCTTCAAACTCATTGATACATGATAAAATGGGCAAGCCATTGTTTGGCGGTTTTGGGTTTGATGTGTTTCGCTGGTTGAGCTTAATTGGTTTCTTTCTTATGCATAAGAGCATCTCTAATGAGCTTCCTAAATAAGCTTGTAGCTAAATTTCAGAGAGGATTTGAAAAAAAAGTTTATCTTCAATTACACTCACTATCCAAAGATAGGAATTCTGAATTGTCCTAGGAGCTCCTAAATCTTAAACAATAAAAAATGATTCCCTAAACTAGAGAGTATGATTGGATTATTTTTTTAGAGAGCTTCTAAAATAACTTTATAGTCTTTTTAGCATGATTGGAGATGCTCTAATATGAGTTTGAATGACAAATAATCAACAATTACGTCAATTAGGCCCAAATCATGTGAATTCAGCGTTTAGAACCACTGTACGTTAATAATAAATTTCACTAGTCAAAGCAAGTAGTAATATACAAGTGCATTTAAAAGTTACTAAATTTTGTGAATATATCTATTCAATATACTAGTAAGTTTAAAAATTATAGTGATTCCAGTGATTCATGTTTTTACTCGAAAACAAGTTCTAATGTTTAGAACCCAACACAACCCAATCCAATTCGACCCAATTTATATCAGTTGGTTTGTTCGTTGGTCGGTATACCCAATAAAATGTGCACCCCTAATTTTGCTCGTCTATGATACAAGAGCAACTTATTTAGTACGGTTATACTAATACAATAACATTTTATGTCAATGATACAAGGCAGGGCCGGCCTTGAGGGGTGCAAAGTGTGTGACCGCATAGGGCCCCCGATTTTTTGGGGCCCCCAAATTCTAAAAACCTTTATATATATGCATATACATATATACATAATTGTTGAAGCAATATTAGAAAATATGAAAATAATACAAGAATTCCATTAATAATAATCATAAAGAAATTCACAACATCAATTTATGTATGACATTAATATATATTTTTGTATTATTAGAACGGAATGACACGATAATAGCATGGACAAGGATTCTCTCCCCTCCTCTTTCCATCATCTTCCATCCCCTTCTCTCACATTATCTATTTTATCTTTCTCTTTCTATAAAAAATTAATACGAGATGTTAACGTGATTTAATCGTGACCATTCAAACAGGAGGAGAAGGAAAGGGAGGAAAAAATGGAAAGAATCCTACTTCTAATAGCATACCTTACCATGTTAGTTGTTACCAATGTTGGTGAAAAATTAGATTTAGTATTTGATTAGATGGCAACCAACACAATCATCATAAACGGAGGACTAAATCTAAATGACCGAATCAGCTGTCAGCAGCGAAAGCAACGGAGGAAACGGTGGGAATTGAATGGTGACATTTTGGACCACGAAGCAGCTGTAGTCTCTGTTTTTACTTCACTTTTTTTGTTCTTGTATTTTGAATCCACGTAAATGATCATGCAGGCATACGAGTCCAAGTAATACTAAATGAGGAAAAATATGCTTGACACTTCGCCAAATCCAACTTATAAACTTCTGTAATTTCACTTGCACTTTTACTTTCCTTTTGTAATTTTCCTTTCTTGCATTTTGGCTTGTAGTTTCATTATGTTCCCAAAATAATACAGTCCATCAAATCAACCAAAATCCATTTTAAGTTGAGTTTTTAAAATGAGAGGGTGCAATTTCTCTTCAGTAGTCTGTATTACTTCAGAAAATGAAGGGTGAAGAATATTTAAAAATCAAACTACTTGGTAGTCTAAATTACCAAAAATAAACTTGAGAAGATGTGAGCAGATATTAGAAGTGTAGATGTAAATCGGTGAGCAAAAGCGGACCAAATTCAAAAAATGAAAAAATCTAGTATTAAGATTGAGTCATTTCAGTTGCCACTTATGAACCAAACCACGCTAGTTATATGATCTTTAAACCATATATAACTAATTATTCTTTTAAATTTACTACCTTAATCATAGACACCCTCTACTCCCTCAAGGTCTCACATTCCTTGATCACACAATTTCAACCTCCGTTATCTCCTTTACGGTCTCCCAACGTCCATCCACACTTGTTTTAGGGGGAAAACGAACCGAACGAGAACGTGTATGCCCTAACAAAAATGAATATAAAAGTTGCAATGGCATATCTCAGGTTCTCAACTCATTTCATTTGTTAATATTGGATTGTATTTATTAATATCATTTATTTATTTTGGTTAAAAAAAAGGGGCCTAAAAGTAAGAGCCCAAATAAATCTAGACTTGAACATCTTAATAGTCGATCCTCACGATTCGTTCTAAATTTTTTTCTTTGTAGACGTATCGAAGTTTGTATTGCTAAGATCTTGAAAGAAATTCTCAGCATACCAAAACAAGGGAATCCAAAAATGATTATTGCTAGCAGCTTGTAACACCAAATGAACTATGAAATATAGTATCATATCATCCATCATGAAAATATTTTGTTCCAACTTTTTTATTTCCAAACATATACTGTTCTTAAGTTTTAGATTTTCTTTTAATCACTATTTTGGATTTGGGTGGTAGGTAAAATGAATAAACACAGTAAGTCAAATCTCAACGAATCTTTCATTTCTTATTTTTTTCTTTACTTTAATGATGCAAATCATGATAGCTAAATATATTTAAAATATATGAGAGAGAAAGCAGATATGTTATCTTTACCATTTATTTGTACTACCATTTAATAGAGATAAGACACACATGTGTTAGCAGATCCTATATTTATAGAAAGCTAATACAAATGATGATATAAATAGATAGTAAATGTAGCATTACTCAAATCTTATTACATAATCAGTTGGCTAGAACATCGTGACATCTTTGAACAAATTGATTTCTAAATATATATATGTTTTGGTAAGGCAGACCATACACGCTCTACACAGCATACATGTTAATGTATGAACGAAATCCAGCCTAACATACACATGTGGATAACGCATAAATGGTGACGTTCCCTTTAAACAAATGCAACTTTTAGGTTGGTTTGTTGCAATATAATTTTCTTTCTTCTATTAAAAACATATAGGGTCAATGTCGTTTTTGGAGTGTGAAATCAACATAAACCATATTTATCATACTCGGTTTTATGTCTCTATTATTCAATGAAAATTATTTGCCATATTAATTGAACTTGTGAAATATTAATTTGTAATTTGTGAGTAAAAGAAATTAATACCATGTTAGTTGGACTAAGTTGGTGTTTGATTGGTTGATTGGAATAAAGTCTAAAAAAGAAATGGACGTTGCCCTAAAATTATTTTTCAGTGATTTTCATTCTTATTCCTCACAAACATTGAACTCGAATATAAAACTCATGACCTGTTACCTAATAGTCCAAGCGCAAAATTTGTGCACCAAAAACGGACTTGAAACTCATTCTCAACTTTGAGCATCAAACACTTGACATGTGCTCAAAAACTTGATTTCAATTAGGAACACCATAACTTAGTTGATTTTTGTTTCATTTCATTTCATCCCAAACGAGAAAATGAGCATTGGTATATGAACTTTAATTGAATTGAAACTTTTGTCTTTGTACTAAAAATTCGTAAATATGATCCCTGAACTTGACATTATGTGGAACAATGATTATCTTGGATCACTAATGCTAGAATGTCCCTTATTTTTCTCCTTAAACTCTTTATTTATTTCTGATGAATATTCTAACAGTATTACCCAAAAAGACTATGTCTTCATTTTTTAACAAATCCAAGAATTAATATTCGTATTTTTTAGTTCAAAGACCAAAATTCTAATTGGAAAATTTCATACACTAATACTCTCTAATTTTCTTTATCTTTTTTCCTAACCAAACATCATTACCAAACATGGAATAACATATAGTTTTTGGATTTGGATCCTCTCCTGAGCCCAAGGAGAGGATCCTCCTGATCAAAAAGTGTGAGTCGTTGGATTTTCATTCAACAACTATAATTATTATAACTTTAAAGGGACCCTCTTGTTTGTAGCCGTTGAATTTTCATCAAACGACCCACAATTCTTGGTCAAAAGGATCCTCTCCTTGGGCTCTGGAGAAGATCCAAATCCCTAGTTTTTAATTAATTTCACTAATCATGATCGTGGCAAAGTGCAAACAATAATTTGGACATAAATTAGTGGAAATATGGACAACAATAAAGAATGAAAATGGCTGACAAGTGTTTACACAGGTGGGGCATGTGTCAATTCTTTGCATTTCTGTTGAATGACAAGCATACCATTAATCTAATGGAGTAGATTATCTTCTTCTTTTTATTTTTTATTTATTTATTTTTTTAAGAAAATTAATAAAAATAGTTTAAAAACTTTGAATTTTAATGATAAGAACAAAATAAAAGGTAAAATAAATAGTACTAGATTTGACTTTTTAGTGTAAAAATATGATTTTTCGTTAAAGTGAACAATACCGTGAGTTTTTCGTTAAAACTTTTTTTTTTTTTTTTTTCCTCCTCTTCCCTCCCCTTCTATTTGAAGGGATCACGGTTAAACCACGTCAACATCTTATATTAATTTTTATAGAAAAAAAAAGACAAAATAAAGAATATAAGATGAGAGGATGGAAAGAGAATACTATTCCTAATCTAATTCCACCGATGCTAATATACGACATAATACAAATTAATTTTCAAATACCTACGAAAAAGATGGAATTTTTAAAGAAAAGAGAAAAAGAAACCCTAGCTAGGGTTTTGATTTTTGTATTGGAAGTTGAAAGTTGAAAGTGGTGGATCATCTTTTAAGTAATGTTTAATCACCATCGATCGGCAGCAGCTGGCTAATGGGTGGAGGACACGGTTTGTGCCGTGGAAAATGAGAAAACACCACGTTCGCTTGGAGACCCACATCCACATGGACGTCGACGTCGATGTTGTTGGCCCCCTCTTCTCTTCTGGTTTTTCTTTCATC